>NC_091770.1:96248770-96398770 GCF_029378745.1 Bos indicus | reverse complement strand
CAGTTACCAGTGATCTAATGGTCTAGCCAATGATCTTTTCAAATTTACCATATGCCTGGGGTCTCCTCACCAGAAAATGTTAGGGGCTCACATTTGGACTTCCATAGAAATTAATCAGTCCTCTTCTGTTACATGTTTTCCCAAGACTTTCCAGTGTTTGCACACAAACTTTTACTGCAATCCCTCCTTATCCCACATTCCCACATTCTGTTCCCTTGCTTTTTTCCCCTAAAGAATGCGATCGCCATGGCGCTTTCATTTCCTGTCTTGTCAGTTAAGATCACTGCCATGCTGTGAATGGGATAACATTACACCATGGCGCCTGCTCCCTCTAACACAGAGGGCATCATGTATGTTGCACCACACAGTTGCTTCCTCCCTTACTCTATTTTCTGGAAGACCAAATATTCCAGACTTTGATAAGTTCCTCCCACACCCAATTCACACACGATCAAAACGTTCCTGCCGAGAAGCAAATGTTTTCTGACCTTTTCTTGCTTACGTAGGTGCCTTTAACTTCTTATTTTACAGTTGTTAATGTGATCATCCAAAAAACACTATTAGTCAGACTAAAAACTTCTCTATATTCAAATTTCAGTATGTGCTAAGCATATACTACATAGCAATACTACATACTACAAACCAAACTTCAAAGAGGGTAAGTGACTTGCACAAGATCATATGGTTAGCAAATGTGAAAACAATTATTCCAATACAGGATTGTCTTCCTCTAAGTCCAGGGTCCCACTATTCTTCAAATATCTAGAGAAGTAAGTTATAATACTGAATTTTAAGTTCACTATGCAACTACAGTACAAATAAGCTGCACTAATAGGAGAACACGGGCTTTCCTGGTGGCTCAGCAGTAAAGAATCCACCTGCAAGGCAGGAGACATGGATTCAATCCCTGGGTCAGGAAGATTCCCTGGAGGAGAGCATGGCAACCCAGTCCAGTATTCTTGCCTGGAGAATCCCCATGGGCAGAGGAGCCTGGCAGGCTACAGTCCATAGGGTCGCAAAGAGTCAGACACAACTGAAGCGACTTAGCATCCACGCACGCGCTGGAGAATATACTAAACTGGAGAATATGAAGTCGGAATAGCCTGAATTCAAATTCTAATTTGATGGCTTATTAGCCATGAGATTGTAGGCGAGTCCTCCCCATTCTCTATAGAGACACCACCAACTCAAAGAAACATTGTGAGGTTTAAATGTTATAAAAGATGCAAAATGCCTAAAACAGTACTTGGCATATAATCATTACTTTAAAAAATAATAGTGGTATTCACTTTAAATCATAGAGACTGAAAGTTGTTTTATTAAAATACTACATTTCCCAAAGTCAGAGAACTAGTCGCAGAATCCCTTAGTATCGTCTATGAAAATGAAACATTATCAAGAGCTTGCTATGGATAGAAAAACTATGGAAGTTTTGCAGTCTTAAAATGTAATCGGAAACAAATCTGTCCTACGATTAAAACTTCTATCTGATTCCTGACAATGCTCATTACATGGTCAAATCTGATTGGGCTGGTTTCTTTCTATTTACCAAAATTTCTTTGCCATAGATTGTGCTGCCAATTATTTTTGTAACATATTTTAATGATATGTAGTATTATTGCTTTTCCTTTCTCAGTGTTTATGACCTAAGTGTCTATTTTCTTTTTTTGCTCTTTCATGGCACCTTTATTCTCATATCACTTCCAGCAGTAGAACAGCACTTTGATATACGCTCATGGTGAAACACTTATGATAGCTGCTCATTATTAGTGGTCTCTGACCACATGCTTCAAATAAGCTCAGAAAGCTAGAGAATGGCCAAATGCAGAAGACCATGCAGAAAGTAAATGGTGGGTTTTTTTTTTTTTGGTTCTGAAATAAGGACTGTTTTCTTCCTGTGAATGTACTCATTATCATGTTATAAATGGCTACACAATGTTTTGTTAAAATTAGACCAAAGCTATGCATGCATCTTCTCAATTAGTATTTTGGAAATCTTTAATCAAATATTTCACAGATCAAATGTGTGATATTTTTTTAAAAAAACAATACGTATAATCCACATATGATACAAAAATTCTGGTGTCCCACTGGGGACAAAAGTGATACCATTTCAGAAAAATGGTCCTTTTCTCATTCATTATTTTTTTCAAATGAAAACAGTAGACCCCTGTTGAATTTAAAAATACATAGTACACTGAGTTGTGTACTTTAAGGTGATCAGTAAATGTCATTCGTATATACCTCATGGCAATAAGAATCCTGCCTCTATCAGATAATTAATCTCATGCTTATCTTTGTATTCATTTCCTTTGCCTCTGCTGCAGCCATCTTTTTTCCCTTTTCTCTAAAATGTTCAAAAGCGAATATATAAATTACAGTCAGTTGACTTCATTATGAATAGCAAATATTAACTGGTTCCCTTTTTTCCTTCACAGAAAAGAATGTCCACTTTATTGTTTTTGTAATACCAAATTATCCTGATGTACTGGCACTGCTCAAAATAGCATGCTAGTAAATACGGCACGGGGGTCATTGGCATTCTCAGTACATTCCAATGTAACAGCACAGCATAAAGTTTTATCTGTATTATTATAAAGGACACAGACTGAGTTTTATTGAAAGGGCTTTGTGAAGCATGGCATGATTATAGGAAACATGAACTTAACTACGCTTTCCACATGATTTTACTTTTAAGTGTGCTAGCTCTTTAATATAAACACAGCATCTAATTAATGACTGAAGGTGGCTTCTATATTTTCACATAATATTCAGCTGCTTATATCTCTCTTAAGGAGTTTACATTTTGCTATCAGTGCTGTAGATGCTTCAGTCAACGGTGGACTTCGAAAAGGATATTTGTGCTTCTCATGGTCGTATCACATCCATCACTCTATTCCATTAAAAACCATGTAAGTGTCTGAAAAGCACGACCACCCACATGGCATGCAGAGGACAATGGCAGAGAGGCTTGAGAACATCTTCCAGGCAGCAAATCACACAAACAAGACCTCTATGTTAATAATGCATTCACTTACTTATAATTAATCAAAAAGGAACATTCTTAAACACAAATTAACCAAAAAAGTGGCTGGCTTGGCTAATAAAACAAAACATTATAGTGCAAATTTATTGATAATTTTCTCATAAACCATCTATTTACTAGTGACCTATAAATAAAAGCTTAGCTTTAAAAAGAAATCTATCTATATATCATTAACTCTTTAAGCAAATAACCTATAACAAAGACACCCAGATATTCTTCAGAAACACTTGACTTTCTAAAGCATATTCTAGATTTTGAAACTATAGCGATTTAATCCCCCTCTAACAAGAAATTAATGTGAATCAAATTCACTACAAAGACATATCAAAATTAAGGTACTCAGAAAATTACAGCAATTAAATGCAGCATTGCTCATTAGAACAATTAAAAACATTTCCCCTCCGGAGATTAAAATTTTTTTTTCCAGTTTAGGGGTATTGGGGGCATAAAGAATGAGATGGAGCACACACAAACGGGCATATAAACAATTAATTAGGAAAGCCAATTTAAGGAGAATGAGCATTAAGATCCTTTTGAAAACCACCATATCATAATTACAGTCAGTTTCTCCCCCAGTTGCTTAGGGGGCAATGTGTAAATGTACATTTCCCCCCATTGCCTACTTATGAAAAAAAATGTTCATTATTCAACCCTCTTTTCTGAAGAGGAAATATGTATGCATTAATATAAATATGATCATAGATTTTTATTAACAGCATACCGATTTCAAAATTGCCTAAAGAAACCTGATTTTGAATTGGGTGTTTTAGGTGGTAAACCATGGAAATGTCAACTTTGATTTGAGCTAACAAAAAGGAATTTAGAGGATGGATAAGCTCCAGGACCTTTGAATTAAATGAAAGACCAGAACACTCCACAGAATGTCTGCAATAACAGTCTCTACAGAAAATTATGAGGAACTACATAAATCCACCCTCTTCCTCTTCACACAGGCTCATTAAAGCTGTACTGACTCTCTGGGCAGCTATAATTCTGCTGACTGATACCCTGGAATCACCCTGTCAATACCCAGTGGTGTGCTGCCTCTCCAACTACCTCTGCCCCTAATATTCCTCTCTTTGATGGGATTTGCTGACCTTTAATCTGATGCTAGTTTACTCTCATCACTGAAGTGTAAGTCGGAGAGCAATAAAACGGCAACCTCACTGATTCAAAAGGGAGAGCTAAAGCCTGCTAACTGTGAATCTAACCTTTCGTAATGGCTCGCTCTTAAAGGAGGAAGCATGAAGTGGAAGGCAGCTAAAACAAACAATGTGTAATTCTGAGCACAAGATTTATTAGAATCCCTTTTGCATGGGTATTACAAGAGGACATCAGGGCTGTAAACAAGAGAGACACAAATATTTGCAAGGGAGATCAAAGTCCTGGTCAGAATACCCTTCTATGCCAATACAAATCTCGACAAGAACTGTGCTATAGGAAATCAAACAAGGTTAGAGGAACAAAAAAAAACCTGGGATAACTCCAGGTGGATGTGAACAACACTGGAGTAATAAAATCATCATTAAAAATAAGATGTTTTTCTGTGATGAGGTATGAGACTATAATGACTGAAAACCAAAAACTCACATTCATAATGGGTCCTGAGGAATTCAAAGAGCTTGTGAAAATTAAATGCTTCCAAATAATTTTCAGTATAGTTTTAAAGGTGGGTTAGTGGAGGACAGAGGATCCAGGCATGCTGCAGTCCGTGGGGTCACAAAGAGTTGGACACAACTTAGCGACTGAATAGCAGCAACAAATAAGACCTCACATTTATTGAGTGCTTCCTATGTGTCAGGGCAGGCTCAAAGAGGTTTACTTGTATTAACTCATTTAATCATCTTAACAATCCCAAGAAGTAAGTCCTGTTACTGTGCCCACTTTTATTATCATGAAACTGAGGCCATGCTCATGGCCACACAACTAGGCAGTGAAAGAGCCAGGATCTGACCCTGGATAGTCCAGTTCACGGCCTGAACTCTTCACCACTTTTTGTACATGTTATGTTAACAGGACGTAAAGACAGAGTAACTGCCTAAAAGGAACATCCATCTTTATTTTACTTTTGTATTTTTAAGAGTTGGTTCTGGATCATTTAAAAAATATCCTCACTAAAAGACTTACTTCATTTGCGAGTTATCAAATGTGGTTTGTTTAATATTAGACAAATTATTTTGAAGAGATAAAAATTAATAATTTTTATGAATAACATAAATTATATTTCTATAATTTTATTTTATTTCTCCAAGTTAGTCTCTTAAAGATTATCATCAGGTATATTTTCTACAAATGTTGACAATTAGGAAGAAATGAGCAACTATTAATTTAAAAGTAGAAATAATGAAGTTTGAATATTTGACATTGTCAAGCTGTACTCCTACAAAAACCAAATGTATTATTCCATGTTTTCAAACAGCAGGAAATTCTGGGCTCTTTAAAATAATTTGAAAGTGGCATTCATTTTTTTTAATAATCTCCTGAGGTTTCAACTATTTGGCCAACAAGCTTGAAGGGCCATAGAGGGAATCACAAGTACATATAGATCAGTTTAATATCAACTAGTGGTGCTAATCGAACAAGGCCCCCGTTCACCTCCCTGCACAAAGAATGAGTGTCTTCCATTACAAATTAATCTGGTAAACAAAAAAAGAATGATCTTTCAGGTTGCAAAACACATGAATCTATATAAAATATACACTAAATGCCAGAGCGTAAACAAAGCGGAAGTTATTGCATAACAAATCTCTTCCAATTCTCTTGGGGAAAACAGAGTCTGACAGTATTAGGTTCTAACAGGTGCAGATAGCAGAAGAATTACTTATTCATTCTACCAGAAAGAAAGGGATAATAAAAAGCATAATTTAATTTATAATTTATGTTTACAAGTGTTATTTTTAAGAGTTACAGTCTGCGTTGCAGATTACTTGGTCTGGTTCAAGTTGACATGTTGCATCATAGAACAAGCCTGAAGGGTCTTCACAACATGTACAGTAATTAACACGTCATTAACACATTAACTAATACACATTCAACATCATCAATGTTAATAGCATAATAATTAACTTATTGTACATAGCACATAGCACCCCGGGCACTTTTCAAAATAAATTTGGAAATGCATACTTTCAAATATTTTAAAAGGTAGCTATTCATACTGAAGCATTTTTCATCAATAAGTGTTTTCACTGTTGTATATGTGTGCTGTGTGCGTATTTTTAAAATGAGGCATATTTAGTTACTCTAGAAATTAAATCTCTATCTGATTCAAGCTGTACTGGTACAAAAACACAAAGAACAAAGACAAGCCTTACTCTGTGAAAGAACTAGTAATACATTAAAAATTTAATACTTGGCAGGTCAAATCTGGATACTCTCTGGTGAAGACAACCAATATTAATGAATCAGACTACAGAGTCATTGTCTGGGATCCCAAAGGAAACAATAATGCGAGTACAACAAATTCTTCTTAGAAGAGAAAATCCTGCAGAACTACTTAACAGAGTATCATTGGTCAATGCTCTGATTATAAACATGTTAAACCTTATGTAATGTTTTTGAATATGCATGCAAGCTTGATCAGGTTTAACTAAAATTTTACTCTGATTTTATTTTTCAGTTTCAGTCTTTGCAATGAACATCTTTGCATAAACATGTGCCTCACCATTAATCTCTCTATACATAAGAAATATTAATTTATTTTTTAAAATACAAATTCTGTTTTATTTCCACAGTAGATTTAAAAGCTACAAATAAAGAAGTTTCTTCAAGAAATAGAAGATTTGGGTTTCTCTAACAACGAAGGTGACACAATTAAAAGAAGGGCAAAGAAAAGACAGCATCAGATGTCATGGCTCAAACAAGGATCCTGTCAGATCAGGTAGCCACTTTTCACAGTTGATCTGGAGAACTCTGAGTAGTAAATTGGTAACAAGAAAAGAGTGTGAAAGGATGAAATAAAATAAACACATTAGAGGCAGTCTACAGGTGAACTTGAGTTAATTATTGCCCAGTTATGATTTTTAAAATTTTGAAACCACTATTGGAAGTGAGACCCTCTAGAAAACATAACTAACTGGTTAGTTGGCTCAACTAACTACAGGGGTGCCACTATGTACCAGATGTCCAGTCTTTTCCTTTACACTCTTTCATTCATTCATGCTTTCACTCAACAAACTTCTACTAACTGCCCATTATACGTGCAGCACTGTGCTAAACTTCTATAGCTGTTCAGCAGAAATTATTGATCACAACTAACTTCAGACTCCATTAAGAAACAGCTATTTCAGAAATGCAATTTTGAAGTACAATTGCTAAATTTTAAATCAATTATTATATGTTATCTACTAAATTTTGTTATACAAAATATTTATATTCACTTAGTTTTTCATATGTATTCAAGAAGCTCAGATAATATTAACTGCCAGATAATGAATATATAAATACCCTCTAAGTAAAAGCATTTATTTTTAAGAACATGAAACATATCTTTCTCTTTATTTAAGTGAATTTTGTTACCAACTATCTTTGAGCTCCCTGGATCACTGGTGGTAGCAAGTAAACAGCACATCAATTTTTGATCAGAGACCTAGTGAAAATATTAGTGACCAAAAAAGGTGGTAGGTTAAATTTCCTTCCAGTTTTAAAATTCTGCAATTCTATAATAATGACCTTGCCTGCAAAAAACACTAAGAAAAATACATAAGCTTTAAAAATATTTTAAGCTATCTTTTAGAAAAGGTTTAAGGACTCTCAGCTGGTATCTACTAACAGCTCTCTTAATATCTCGTTAGAGAAAGAATAAATTCTAATTTAATCCTCAAACTGAACAAACTATCTCCCCTATTTAGTTCTTGGCCTATGGGAAGAACCTGAAAATAAAACACTTTACTTTTAAGCTTCTACCTTTTCAGGAATTAACGTTTTTAAAAGATCAGTTATCTGATAAAATACATTCCACATTCTGCATATTGCTTAGGAGCTGTCTCTTTTTAAAAAGTATTAAGTCATATTTCGGGCACCAGTATGATATTAAAATACAAATACACGTGAGTATACATAACTAGGATAGGACTCATTTGTTTTTACTACATCACTATTTGTTTGGGTGTGAAGCTACCTGCATGTAAAGGCTACACTGTGGGGTCTTCTACACTACATACAATTATGCTGGGGTCACCTGGGTTACATAAAAAAGCCTGAAGTTTTAAACCGTCATTAGAATATTGCGGCCTGATTTTAACGATACAACCGTGCTTCTAATGATCTTAAAGGTAATTCACTATTCAGACCCCAAGCAAAAGATGCAAATGCACCACTGAAAGCTCCTTATTAAATACCCACAGGCTACATCTCTGTACAATAAGTGGTCCAGGTCTTTTTAGAACATACTAATTAGATGAACAGAGAATCGGAAAAATGCAAAACCAGGTCATGCAGCAAAAATGGTGAAGTGTTAAAAAAATGGGGGGAGGGGGAGAGATGAGAAAAACAACAAATAACTCCATTCCACCATTATTAAAAAATTATCTACAATAAGGAGGCAAAATAAATCATGTCAGGCCACTACTGGACTCACTGAGATTAGGTTGGATACTACTATTAAAGTTAAGTTTTAAGTTTATTGTCAGGGATATGCTTAACTGATGATACAATGCTATGAATAATACATTAAGCAAAAGCCCAATTTAAAATTAAATTTGCCTTGGGTTATCTCCTATTACTAGAAACACTCAGAATTATTCTGGTTTATAAATGAAAGCTAATATCAAGAAAATACTTTTGGGGGGCTTTACTCTTTAACAGTTACACATACAGAGCTGCCAAACCAATACCACCACAGTTTTACAGAAGAAAATGCCCTCTGTTAATGACTTCTAGACAAGCACATACATGAATACATTTAATATAAAAATACTACCTTTGTCATTTAAGATGTATCAAAAATCAACTAATTTATTTTCATATGAAGCATTTGGGAAAGTTACATTTTTAAAAATCTCCTTGCTCTAATCCTAACTTTGTACAGTTGCAAAGTAGAGTCTAGTACTACATTCTGGCAGTGAGGCAATGAGATGGTCACCAGGTGACCAAAAGGCAAGACACTGCCAGTGATATTTTAAAGCTCTATGATTTGTGTTCTTCTCTCCTCAGATGGTAAAGAGTATTCCAGCAAGGCTGGTGACCGGGGTTCAATTCCTGGGTCAGGAAAATCCCCTAGAGAAGGAAACAGCAACCTAGTCCAATATTCTTGCCTGGAAAATCCCATGGACAGAGAAGCCTAGCATCTATGGGATTGCAAAGAGTTAGACGCGACTAGGCAACTAACCAGAGAAGGCAATGGCACCCCACTCCAGTACTCTTGCTTGGAAAATTCCATGGACGGAGGAGCCTGTTAGGCTGCAATCCATGGAGTCACTCAGAGTAGGATACAACTGAGTGACTTCACTTTCACTTTTCACTTTCATGCATTGGAGAAGGAAATGGCAACCCACTCCAGTGTTCTTGCCTGGAGAATCCCAGGGACGGGGAAGCCTGGTGGGCTGCCGTGTATGGGGTCGCACAGAGTCAGACACAACTGAAGTGACTTAGCATAACAGCGCAGCATAGCATAGCATGGACAACTAACAGCCAGGCAGCCTGTCTTTATGCACCCTCTGGTGATAACACACACACACACCTACCTACCTACCTTGTACCATACTCTCCCTCTCCAGCTCTCTCTCTCTCAAGATTGTGACACACACAACAAGAGGGAAAATAAATTAGGCATATAATATAAAGGGCTGTCATCATATAAATTTTTTGCAAAACAATTTAGCTTGTTTAGAACCACTTATTGAAACCAGCACTTTAGCAACATTTCTTTCAATACCACAGAAATTTTGTTTAATGAATAATGTATTAGAAAAAAATATCTCTTTGATATCAAACTGGGATGTTTGCTGTTGTTGTTCTTTGTTTTTGGTACCAAATCAGTCCTAAATTCAGCCATTTCTATTTTAGCTCAGTTCAGTTCAGTCGCTTAGTCATGTCTGACTCTTTGCAACCCCATGAATCGCAGCACGCCAGGTCTCCCTGTCCATCACCAACTCCCAGAGTTCACTCAAACTCACGTCCATTGAGTCAGTGATGCCATCCAGCCATCTCATCCTCTGTCGTCCCCTTCTCTTCCTGCCCCTGATCCCTCCCAGCATCAGAGTCTTTTCCAATAAGTCAACTCTTCGCATGAGGTGGCCAAAGTATTGGAGTTTCAGCTTTAGCATCAGTCCTTCCAATGAACACCCAGGGCTGATCTCCTTTAGGATGGACTGGTTGGATCTCCTTGCAGTCCGAGGGACTCTCAAGAGTCTTCTCCAACACCACAGTTCAAAAGCATCAATTCTTCAGTGCTCAGCTTTCTTCACAGTCCAACTCTCACATCCATACATGACCACTGGAAAAACCATAGCCTTGACTGGACAGACCTTTGTGGACAAAGTAATGTCTCTGCTTTTGAATATGCTATCTAGTTTGGTCATAACTTTCCTTCCAAGGAGTAAGCATCTTTTAATTTCATGGCTGCAATCACCATCTGCAGTGATTTTGGAGCCCCCAAAAATAAAGTCTGACACTGTTTCCACAGTTTCCCCATCTATTTGCCATGAAGTGATGGGACCAGATGCCATGATCTTCGTTTTCTGAATGTTGAGCTTTCAGCCAACTTTTTCACTCTCCTCTCTCACTTTCATCAAGAGGCTTTTTAGTTCCTCTTCACTTTCTGCCATAAGGGTGGTGTCATCTGCATATCTGAGGTTATTGATATTTCTCCCAGCAATCTTGATTCCAGCTTGTGCTTCTTCCAGTCCAGGGTTTCTCATGATGTACTCTGCATATAAGTTAAATAAGCAGGGTGACAATATACAGCCTTGACATACTCCTTTTCCTATTTGGAACCAGTCTGTTGTTCCATGTCCAGTTCTAACCCTTTCCTCCTGACCTGCATACAGGTTTCTCAAGAGGCAGGTCAGGTGGTCTGGTATTCCCATCTCTTTCAGAATTTTCCACAGTTTATTGTGATCCACACAGTCAAAGGCTTTGGCATAGTCAATAAAGCAGAAATAGATATTTTTCTGGAACTCTCTTGCTTTTTCCATGATCCAGCAGATGTTGGCAATTTGATCTCTGGTTCTTCTGCCTTTTCTAAAACCAGCTTGAACATCAGGAAGTTCACGGTTCATGTATTGCTGAAGCCTGGCTTGGAGAATTTTGAGCATTACTTTACTAGCGTGTGAGATGAGAGCAATTGTGTGGTAGTTTGAACATTCTTTGGCATTGCCTTTCTTTGGGATTGGAATGAAAACTGACCTTTTCCAGTCCTGTGGCCACTGCTGAGTCTTCCAAATTTGCTGGCATATTGAGTGCAGCACTTTCACAGCATCATCTTTCAGGATTTGGAATAGCTCAACCGGAATTCCATCATCTCCACTTGCTTTGTTCGTAGTGATGCTTCCTAAGGCCCACTTGACTTCACATTCCAGGATGTCTGGCTCTAGGTCAGTAATCACACCATCGTGATTATCTTGGTCATGAAGATCTTTTTCATACAGTTCTTCTGTGTATTCTTGCCACCTCTTCTTAATATCTTCTGCTTCTCTTAGGTCCATACCATTTCTGTCCTTTATCGAGCCCATCTTTGCATGAAATGTTCCCTTGGTATCTCTAACTTTCTTGAAGAGATCTCTAGTCTTTCCCATTCTGTTGTTTTCCTCTATTTCTTTGCATTGGTCACTGAGGAAGGCTTTCTTATCTCTCCTTGCTATTCTTTGGAACTCTGCATTCAGATGCTTATATCTTTCCTTTTCTCCTTTGCTTTTTGCTTCTCTCCTTTTCACAGCTATTTGTAAGGCCTCCTCAGACAGCCATTTTGCTTTTTTGCGTTTCTTTTCCATGGGGATGGTCTTGATCCCTGTCTCCTGTACAATGTCACAAACCTCCATCCATAGTTCATCAGACACTCTATCTATCAGATCTAATCCTTTAAATCTATTTCTCACTTCCACTGTATAATCATAAGGGATTTGATTTAAGTCATACCTGAATGGTCTAGTGGTTTTCCCTACTTTCTTCAATTTAAGTCTGATTTTGGCAGTAAGGAGTTCATGATCTAAACCACAGTCAGCTCCCGGTCTTGTTTTTGCTGACTGTATAGAGCTTCTCCATCTTTGGCTGCAAAGAATATAATCAATCTGATTTCGGTATTGACCATCTGGTGATGTCCATGTGTAGAGTCTTCTCTTGTGTTGTTGGAAGAGGGTACTTGGGTATTATTTTAAAAAATTAAATATTTTACATAAATTTAGGCATCCATTTTAAACAACAGACTTGTACTCATACTTTAAACAACTTTAACATTCAATATAAAATTACTATATATGGAACAACAGACTGGTTCCAATTCGGGAAAGGAGTACGTCAAGGCTGTATATTGTCACCCTGCTTATTTAACTTATATGCAGAGTACATCATGAGAAATGCTGGACTGGATGAAGCACAAGCTGGAATCAAGATTGCTGGGAGAAATATCAATAACCCCAGATATGCAGATGACACCACCCTTATGGAAGAAAGCGAGGAAGAACTAAACAGCATTTTGATGAAAGTGAAAGAGGAGAGTGAAAAAGTTGGCTTAAAGCTCAACATTCAGAAAACGAAGATCATGGCATCTGGTCTCATCACTTCATGGCAAATAGATGGGGAAACAGAGGAAACAGTGACAGACTTTATTTTGGGGGGCTCCAAAATCACTGCAGATGGTGACTGCAGCCATGAAATTAAAAGACGCTTGCTCCTTGAAGGAAAAGTTATGACCAACCTAGACAGCATATTAAAAAGCAGAGACATTACTTTGCCAACAAAGATCCATCTAATCAAGGCTATGGTTTTTCCAGTGGTCATGTATGGATGTGAGAGTTGGACTATAAAGAAAACTGAGTGCCGAAGATTGATGCTTTTAAACTGTAGTGTTGGAGAAGATTCTTGAGAGTCCCTTGGCAAGGAGATCTAACCAGTCCATCCTAAAGGAAATAAGTACTGAATATTCATCGGAGGGATGGATCCTGAAGCTGAGACTCCAATATGTTGGTCACCTGATGCGAAGAACTGACTCATTTGAAAAGACCTTGATGCTGGGAAAGACTGAAGACAGGAGAAGGGGATGACACAGGATGAGATGGTTAGATGGCATCACTGACTCAATGGACATGAGTTTGGGTAAACTCTGGGAGTTGGTAATGGTCAGGGAGGCCTGGCGTGCTGCAGACTATGGCGTCACAAAGAGTCAGACACAACTGAGTGACTGAACTGAAGTGAACTGATGATATAAATAATCTCAGACACCCAGAAGGAACTACTAAATCAATCCACTACAACTCAAATTTATGAAACTTGAGCACTAGACTAGAAGCCCAGGGTTCTGTGTCCTCATCTCATCTGTGCTTTACTATTTGGTAGTGGCCTTGGACAAGTGGCCTCCCCTGAATCTCACCTCCCTGTCTATGAAACAAGAGGACTCAGCAAGATGTTCCATAGAGTCCCTTCTCTCAACAGGTACGGAATTCATCTAGGACTCTCTGATAGTATTGTTATAAACTTTCACAGTTTAGTTCAGTTCCATCACTCAGTTGTGTCCCACTCTTTGTGACGACATGAAGTACAGCAGGCCAGGCTTCCCTGTCCATTACCAACTCCCAGAGCTTGCTTAAACTCACGTCCATCAGGTCAGTGATGCCATCCAACCATCTCATTCTCTGTCATCCCCTTCTCCTCCTGCCTTCAATCTTTCCCAGCATCAGGGTCTTTCGAAATGAGTCAGTTCTTCATATCAGGTGGTCCAAGTATTGGGGCTTCCACTTCAGCATCAGTCCTTCCAATGAATATTCGGGACTGATTTCCTTTAGGATAGACTGGTTTGATCTCCTTGCAGTCCAAGGGACTCTCAGGAGTCTTTTCCAACACCACAGTTCAAAAGCATCAATTCCTTGGTGCTCAGCTTTCTTTATGGTCCAACTCTCACATCCATACATAACTACTGGAAAAACCATAATTTTGAGTAGACAGACCTTTGTCAGGGAAGTAATGTCTCTGCTTTTCAATAAGCTATCACAAGTGGCCCAAAGATTTTGAAGCAAGTCTAAAACTCAAAAGGCCTTTGAACTCATTTTATTTACTCTGTAATGCAAATTTGAATAATTATTCACTAAATTCTCTGAAATTTGATTTGCATCACATTCTAGGAGATTATAAAAGTTCTTGGGAGAAAGTCTTCCTCTTCTCTCAGAATCAGGTTGTTCTAGAGAAGAGGGAATAGAGGTGAGGAATGGGTAGTGGAAAGGGGTTCATGCTGGTGAGAGTAGTAGCTCCCAGCTGATAAATTTTAGTCTAAAAATGCACAACAGTACCTTAGGACTTCAAATCTGTCTTTCCTAGTCAAGAGACCACCAGTCCACAGAACTATAGTGCAAGAAGGAACCACAGTATCTATTCCATCAACTGTTGACTTGAGGCTTAAGTTACAATTCTTGCTAAAACCCACTATATTTAAAAAGCCATCCCGGGTAGCTCAGACAGTAAAGAATCTGCCTGCAATGTAAGAGACTAGGTTCAATCCCTGGGTTGGGAAGGTCCCCTGGAGAAGGGAATGGCAACCTACTCCGCTATTCTTGCCTGGAGAATTCCAGGGACAGAGGAGCCTGGCAGGCTTCAGTCCACAATGTCACAAAGAGTCGGACACGACTGAGCAACTAACACACCACACACACACACACACACACACATACACACACACACACACATTAAAGAAGGGTGCATTTTGTAGTGTGCTGGGTAGTTCTTCATAAAAGGAATGCTGTCTGTAAGTGAATGATAATTAAATAAGTTACATTAATATCAATTATTATCAAAGTGATTAAGTGAAATGCATATATTTTTAAATTTTATTTAAAACAACCAATCTTCAGTTAGAGTTGTTAAAGCCAAAATCATCTAGTAAATACATAATCTCTAGTTTGAGATCTTAATAGGATGCTATGCAAATGGTAATTCTACCCATGTCCAATACAGAATAAATATGCACTTGTATGGAAGACCCCCATAAACTTTGATGCTGTGTCTTACTTCAGTCCAGTACTTTTAAATCAGATACTTCAAATAGCAGTTTTCCCTACATAAACTAGAACTACAATAAATCCCAGTATATGTGGTCTTTTAAACATGTGAATACATTTTGCTGGTATATATGACATTTCAGAATAGTTTAGGCCTCTAACTAATTTGCTGAAGATGATTCAAATATTTTAAACCAAAATTGGAAGTAACATTTGCCAAAAAGCAATGATAGTGATGATTCTGAAAATCTAGAAAAGACTTCATCAATTCATACTTAGATCACTTTCCCCATTCCAAAACATACTCTATTTTTTTTTTCTGGTACTCTCCATAAAGTCTCAAGTTTGACGGGTGATATAATAAGCAAAATAACTTGTGAATGGTTTTTTTTATCCTCAAGAAGCTATTCTAAATGAATTAGTCTTCCACAAATTAATGAACTCATATTTTAAGATGCATTTGCAAAATGTTCTATCATTCCAATAATAATTTGCAAACTAGTTAAGAAATGTTAGCCTACCAGGGAGAAAAAGTCTAATGGGGACTGAATGTCATGTTTGCATGAAAAAAAAGGACATGTGAATATAAACCCCATATCTACTGGTTTTGACATGCCATTGCATTTAAGTGATTTTATTATGCATATTATTTCAAATATTCCATTGTAGATATACATTTAACTATTGAAACCCTTTAAACAACGATTAAATTTTTAAAATCACATTAAATTACATGTAATCTCTTAAAATCAATTATAAATGAACAGGAAAGGAAACAGTTAATATACTAATTACAGTAATTAAGAGTTGCCAATTTAATTATAGCTAGGGATATGAGTGCTCTAACATTTGTTAGAGTGTAAAAAACAAACCTTTAATGCAGAGACTTTGTTCACAAACATCTAATGGAGACCTCCTCTACCTCACTCTGTGTTTCTCTGCTGACACAACAGCAAAGGGTTCAGATTGAAGAACTTGTCAGCAATCAGGCAGGAGGAGGCTAATTAGCTTGCAGGTTAATGAGTGTGATGGCTCTTGACAGCATTTTGTTACAGCCTCTTCTGTATTTAAACAATAAATGATTACTTATATACAGTAGAGACATTCTAACCATAATAGCCAAGCCCACATTTGCTTTTACCAGTAGAAAATCAGTTCCTTTGTTTCTAAATCAAAAATATATAAAATTTGCATTACTTTTATGTCTATCACACTCTTATAATATGCTGGGAAGGAAATAGGCATTTCTAAAAAGGTAATAAATGTACTTTATATAGATGTATGCCCTTTTGAGTTGAAAATTTCCACTGAAAGGATGAATGGTTGGTGAAATAACTGGGTTGGTAAATGATAATTTAAATATGGCAGCTATTTAGTAATGTGCAACAACTTTCCTTTAAAAAAAAAAAAATCAAGATTTTAGTCTTAATTTTTTAATTCTAGGTTTCTCTCTCTCTGAAATAGGTATACAAGGCACACACAGAGGACTCTCTTTGCTTACCTTGTCAGTTACCAGGGATTTGAAAACAGGTGGTGAATTAAGGAAATAGCTCTATAGAGAGATTAACCCATTTCATCAGCCAGTGGAGAAGGAAATAAGAACATTTTTACAGCATCCCTATAATCCATATATTTAGTGGTAACACAAATGCCTTATAAAAGCACTAAAGAAAAGAAATAAGTACTCTGCAACATTTTGATTTATTTTGTAAAGTGGCAAGTATTAAAAACCAAGTAGACTGATTTTTATTTACATGAGAAGAAAATGGTATGTGTCCAAGAAAACCTTATCTGAGAATTAAACTGAACTTTAGCTGCATATTATCAAGGGAGGTTATTTCAATTTAATATTCAGTGTTCCCTAGAAATTTGAGCACAGACATGGAAGAAACACCTGCTGAGATTCACACTGCTTTCTAAATTATTTTGCATGCATGAAAATATTATTTGTGTACCTTCTCACTACTGTATGATGAACATTTGAATAAAAATAGGAAAGTAATAAAAATTTCAAATATATACCTTTCTAAAGGTCTGTTTTATGTTTAAAAATAAAAGTATTATATCCATCACAATTACGGAAGCCAATAAATAATTGTACATCAAAAAGCTCTAACAGACCTGGGCAGAGTTAGTAGAAGGAAAAAGAAACTAGGGTAAAAACCAAAACGGTTGTAAAGTAAAAAGCTCCAGGTGTAGTGAGTGCCTATAATTTCCCAGGGATGAAAAAAAATAATTTAAATTCAAAGTTTGTGGTTACTTTGTCACTTTCCCTTAGTTATTTTGAATAATAAATACTCAGGGTCAAAATACAAATATTTAAAGAATTTTCCATCATTTGTGTGCTGCTTATACATCTGAATTGCCTATTATTAATACATTATCAACAATATATGAATATAGATTTCTCTGTATCAGTTCAGTTCAGTCGCTCAGTCGTGTCCGACTCTTTGCGACCCCTGTATCAGGTGTACTCAAATAACATAGTATTAACATATTGTTAGCTTCCAGGTACAGGTGTGCCATATCACACATACATGTAGCCTATTGCACCTTCTATAATTTGTGCCCCTAAGGTGGTTAATACAGATCCTTAAGCCCCAAAGGTCACCACAATGCTGTGCTAAATCCAGGTAAGTATATAAACAACTTTTCCCAAGTTCTAACCTAATTAAATTTTAGAGAATCAAAATTTTCCTCCAAATCATATGATTAATTCCAACCTAGTGGCTTTTTTGGGGAAACTGACACCTATCCAAAATCACAACCCATTCTGCCTGTTTAAATGAGAATATTCTTCAGTCTGAAAAATTATTTATAGAGATTTTTTACTACCCTTGTATACTGCAATGTTATTTCCTTTCCCACACACTAGCAAAGTCCATTTTCACAACTGCTATAAAGCGGCATGTTCACAGCTAGTAAAACAACTCAATAAATAGCCTCACGAAGCTATAGCTGTCTCATATCCTTTCCTCAATAAAAACAGAGGTGAACTGCTTATTTTCAGCAGCACACTATAAGAAGACAGAAGCATTATGACTGCTCATACATTCTGACTATCATTTGCCACAAGCTATATCTGTCAGCATTAAATAAAGCTGCATTATAAATGTAAACAAAACACCCACATCTACAAAATGAGCTGTCCTCCATGGCTGTAGGCATGAATTGAACCCGCTTATTGACTCAGGTTGCTCTTTTTATTTATTCTTCTACAAAGACATGCATTTACTTTACCCTACAAGCATACTAGGTTTCAGAAAGGCAACTAGTTTTATGATAGAGAAAAAAGGCACAAGTTGACAAATGCATATCGTAACAGGAATAACATTATGTAGGCAAACAAATTGTTAAAAAACTATCTTAAAATGTTATCCTAGATCAAGACACTAAATAGTAAATAATCTGTGGACCTAATCCTCCACATATGTGTTCATGAACTGTAAGAGGTAATCAAAAAACACACAGAACTTTAATTTCAAATATCTAATGATAATGAAAGGGACATAATGATACTTACACTATTTGCTCCACCTTGCACACCTTGGGTATTCACTGATAAAATGGGGAGTTAAATAAATATTGAGGGAATTTAACTAGGCAGAGTATAAAATTTACTCAAGCTACCAACAAAAAATCATTTCTGAAAAAAAATAAATACATCCTTTGCAAAATGTTTTGGTACTTTTCCCTGGTATTTCAGTCTTAGTGCAACTTTATGAGGCCACTGTGACAGAAGATCAAAAGGGTAATACACAGAAGGGTACCAAAAACTTTGTAATCCCAAAAACGTTTTGCCATCTTTATTTTTAAAAATTCTGCAGAGATAATAGATAATACCGAATTTACTGCAATAAGTTTACATTCTCACTTCAAATGTTTCAAAAAAGGAAGGACAAGGTCTCTTTTCCTTTTTTGTTGTTACAAGATAGGACACGACACCAGGGAAACAGACACCTGAATTGCAGATACACCAAACTCCTAGAAGTGAACATAGCTCTGATGATATTCCAACAGGTGTGCTGGATGTCAAAATTCTAGTTTATTTCCAAGCTTATTTTGAAAAGGACCATCATCATGCCAAATCATGACAAATGAAGGTATGTTTTCAAGACATTCATTACAGATGGAGCCAGAGTACACATACAAGCCACCAATACACATGGATTACAGTAAATATGAAAGGCAGCATTCCTTCAAAGAACCACATAGGGATCTTGCAGTGTACTTGATCAAATAATTTCTCAATTAGTTTTCTCTGCTAAATTAACTGATTGCTTGGGCCTCATCACAGAACTAGATTAACTGATTGCTTGGGCCTCATTACAGAACTAGATTACAAATATGCCAGTGTAGCCAGAGACGATGGAACAGATTTCTAGACACAGAGATCTAAAAGGACCAAGTACTCCAAAAAGGTTCGTAACTATGTCACCTGTTGAATAATCCTGAGTCACTGAGAGGTTTAAAAGTTTGTCCTTTGTTCCTAAGAAAAAAATGGTCCACAGATTAAAGTCCAGATTTTAAAAGCAAGAAGTAAAATGCAGTGATTAAAATATTAACACATACTGTCACAGCTTATTCTTATGTAGGACATCATCCCCTATCACAAATGTTCCTTTGCTTCTATTCCATAGATGGATATTAATTATTACTGCCTTTCCTTTCTAAGATAAGCTTGTTAACAAGAACTACAGGATTGCTTACAGATGCTACCATATTAGGTAGGTTGCATCATTGTTTATGATGTTTACAGAAAAAAGTGAAATCAGTACAAAGAAATAGTATAGAGTAATTAATGTATTGTAGTGTAGTAATTTCCACTTTCTACCTCCATTTAAATAAAATAAAGCTCAGTAATGCCAGTGTAAATCAGGGGGAGCCACAGGGGAGCACAGCAAGGCAAAGACATTAAAGCCAAACCAAAGCCCTTCTTCACCCAAGCTACTATTATTATTACTTGTGCAAAGCAAATATTCAGCCTCCAACCCTAAATCATTTCAATTCCTATTTCCAAGTATAATTTAATCTTTTTCAGCGACACTTGATGCTTACTTCATCACAGCATAATGACAGATTAAAAAGTTGTTGAATTAAATATTAAAGAGGACTTCAGGCAGTTCTGCATTTTTAAGGAATAACACAGATTGGGGATGAAATGAGAAGCCCAAATGCATATTTTATACCAAAAGGAAAGAATACATATATTTTTCCTCCAGGCCACCTACTTTGTAATAAAACACAGGGCAGGTTTTTATTTAGTGGATAAAAATGTGAAACAGTATTATAAGCTTCATATCATTATAATCTGGCACCATACAATGATGTCAAAGCTAATGATACTAAGTAAGAATATGATTTTTTTGGTATCTTATTTAAATATTTTTAAAATAAGTATATTCATAATTTATCCCTTTTGCATTCTGATTTTAAAAATTAACTTATTTGTGGAAATTTCCCTCAGAGATAAGAATCTCACAGATGATAGCATCAAAAGCAGACCATTATGTAAATGATTTCATGATACAAACTGTTCTGAGTAGATAAAAAAAGTTGAACCATACTGGTAAATACAGTTCCAATTAAAATGCTGATTGGATTTCTACATCTAATTTTGGAAACTCCCATTAGATTCAGGTAAAATTAAAGATGAAATGTATATAAAAGTAGTACCTTAACTCGAGTGGAATGGACATAGGGTCAAAAAACAAGATTTTGGATGTTATATTTAAATATATATAGGTAATAATACAAAGATATACACAGTTATAATTCCAAGGACCCACAGATCACTAAGTTTGGTGTATCTTTTCAATTTTATTGTTTTTAAAGAACAGAGTTCTTATTTTCCCCTGAGGTCTAAAAGAAAACAAGCTTTTTTGTTCCATGGTGAATTCAAACAATTTAACAGGGGAAAAACGAACTCCATGAACATTTGACTCTATTTGTAAAACATCAAATCGCAATCTTTTGTACATGCACAAGTTTTTATACCATGATTATATATAAGTACTTTTCTGCTTTTTTATCTCACTTATATGTTATCAATACTTTCTGTTTGACTGAACCACATGAAATTGCCATTTTTAATGTCAAAACGGTCAGATACCAGCAATTTCATATGATTTGACATTCATTTTAGAAAATTGCATCTTTGTATAATTCCACTTAAAGAAGAGAAAAATCATCCACAATACTGTTTTAAACAATTAGAAGTGACTTTAAAAAATATGTACTGTATAGAGGGATCAACTTTTCCACAGACCAAGGAAGAAAAGACATTTGTTTTCGAAAATAGTTCATTTTTGGAACAAGTCCATAGTACAAACGTCAGAAGAGGACATTAAACATTTTTAAAGTAACACTTCTTATCTATTTGTTTAAAGAAATAAAGACAGTGATAAGGGTACTACATTGATTTCTTCAGAAATTATGACTGGCTGGAAAAGAACTAAATGTCATCATCCTCACATGGCCTTGAAAGGATGGCCTAGTTCCTTTTGGAAAAATTTTCAGTGTGGTTGCTCCTGGCTGAATGTGACACAATTTACTCATTAAATTCTACACATGCAATCCTTTATTTTAAAGAAAACTACAAAATATGACCATGGAATTGTTTTTGCAAATCTAAAAATGGGGCAAGGCTTTTCAAATCATCCTCTTATTAATGTTTTCCAGGCTCCCTGTTCTGCTGTTCTACAGGCATGGATATTTGACTAGTCCTTCCCTGCAAGCATTCAATTCTAAGTCCACACAATGAGGTGTATGCACTACACTGCAGAAATACTGTACAATAATCTTTACTGATACTCTGTAAAAGTGCAAAAAAAAAAAAAAAGAAAAAAGCACATTCATTCTCCTACTATCCTCAATACTTCCTGACTAAAGCCAAGTCACTGGGGAAATGGATTGGGGGGCGGAGGGATAGTGGTGACAAGCGCAATTTTTCTACCGTTCCCCTATTTAAATCCCGGAAAGAGCAATAATCTAAAATTTCTGGAATGTTTTCCATGCTGCAAGAATGAGCCAATAATTTCCTATCACCTAGCACATAGTAAGTACTCAACAAATGTTTGTACAATTAAATTTCCTAGGAATTCCCTGTGGACTTCAGTCTCCCACTGAACAACAGCCATTAAGTTAGGATGCTCCAGTCAATTACGGCGGGAAACCTCCGAATGATGTTTCATGTTTATGGTGAGGGGTTAGAGAGTTAAATTTTTTTCTTAACCATTTTGCCAGGGTGTCCTTGCTTTGCAGCTGGTTCGAATTTTCTAACGTGAAAGAGGTTCATGTGGTAATTTTTTCCCGTTTTTTTCGGAGATACCTGAGTAGGTAGCAGCCCGAGTATTTGAAATCAAGGAAATCCAGCCACTAAGGTCGCCAGGCCTCGAACCAAGTTTCAGGTTTGGATTTGAAAGGCACTAACTCTTGAGAGCTCGGGGGGCAAAGCTGATCCCCGGGGTGCGGACCCCAGGGCACAAGGCTGGCTGCGGGCAGCTGGGGAGGCAGCTCTGGCCGCGGCCGGCCGGGCAGCCACCTCCGTGGGACGCAGCCGGGACGACCGCTGGCAGGGGGCGGCTCCGGCGGCCGCGCTGCTCTGCCCCGAGGCTCCCGGGGCGCGCCCATTGTTCTCCGCTCACCGAGCGGCGGCCCGCCGGCCCGGACGATCCCCGCTCCCCCTCCGGGCGACCCCGCCGGCTCCCCAGCTCCCCGCCGCGGCGCGCCCCCCGCCCCTCCGGCTGACAGCGGATTCTCACCGCCCTGACTGCATAATTAATGTAAATGGAGCAGCCTCCATGTCATGTGCGGCCTCTTTGGGTTTACTTTTGTGCGACACTTACACAGGAATATTAACTAGAGAAAGCAGCATCACAACAGGGGTGGAAAATCAGCCTGTCAGGGACTCATTCCAAATGCCACGGAAAAAGAAGCGGCTTCAAGATTGTTTCATCAAGGTGATTGAGAACAAAAACTACCGAGGAAAGAAAATTCGGGCTTACACTGAGCTCCCACACATCCATTATTTATCTCTCTAGACTCTTTAGGAACTAGGTTCCTAAACACCGCTTAATGCAAAACTCGGGACTCTGCGTTTGTGCACAGCCAAGCGAGCCCTGGTTCGGGCCGCGCGTGTGCAAAGGCGCACCTAATCCACGAGTGTGCAGACCCCCTTCGAACCCCACAACCAGGGAGGAAGAGGCCTGAACCTAAAGACACCTCTCCACGGGTCAGTGAGTTATTCCGAGAAACCACGGATAATCGTGGGTGACCCCACACCTTATCTGGAATCAAGGCCGATATCTCTGGGGATACTCAAGAGCCCTTCAATAAGGTGCCTGATTTATATTATTGCTACTCTACCTTCAGTCAAACTATATTAAGGACATTTTATTGTACTCTGGTCATTGACTGGTTTTCCTTCCAT
The DNA here is from genome assembly GCF_029378745.1 of Bos indicus. Lineage (NCBI taxonomy): Eukaryota > Metazoa > Chordata > Mammalia > Artiodactyla > Bovidae > Bos > Bos indicus. The sequence goes on along the minus strand of NC_091770.1, from coordinate 96,375,150 downwards.
AACCTGCCATGAGAAAGGAAACTCAGAAGTCAAAATAATGAGTAAACTTGCAGAGCACATTGTACACCAAAAAACATATCTCTTATTTTTTTTTACTTATATTCATAATTATCCAGAATATTTCATATTTCATATTCTGGATAATTATGATAATTATAACATTGGATATATTCTCTTTTCTAAAAGAGCAGAGAATATGACTTCCTAAGTGTTTAGGTTGCCTAATCTAAATAAGTAGGAAATCTTGCTATACTTTCTATAGACCAGTATATCGGCCTACTAAAAATATTATTTTAAAAAGTAAGAACTTACATCTCAAATGCACACATTCAGTTACATAAATTCAGTTAAGACTTAAACAGTATTATAAATTTATGAACAATATTATTAGTTACATTAAGGCTCTAAGTGTTTTTATAATAGTAAGTAATCAAATCTCAAACTTTCCTAATATTTAGTTTCTACACAATTTAGAAGAGGAAATGAAATTCACTAGAAAATAGACCCCCAAAAATCCAATAAGAATGAGGATATTGTAAATTTCAACTTGCATGTGTGTTAGGTGTTGTTAAGGAACAACAATTACAAAATTGGTACTATCAAATCTTATGCTTCCCAAATAATGCCATCAAGTGAGAGTGTCTGTTTTGGAAGGCATGTCTGCCACCTCTCCTCTCATGTAACAGAGTGACTTAATCCTGAATGTTCTCAGGGAATTCCTCCACACAAAGGGGTCAATTGTAGGCCACAGAATAACCTTATACATATTTGTCTATCAAGTGGTTGAGAACTAAATCCACCTGCATGTCTGTACTGGCTTAATTAAGGATATGTACAATAACTGAAAATAATACCTTTATCCATTCAATACACTACATGACAGAAGAGATCAAAATGGACATGTCGATCAAAAGGTTTACATTAGACAGGAAGCAGCCGTCAGACCATTATTACAAATTAAAGGTATTATATTCAAGTCATTTTTAATCTCTTAAAAATGAATAACCCTTCTCTGCACATTAAATCATTTTTCTCCACAGAAGTAACATTTCTTTCATGTCTAAATGCACATATTCCTTCATATGCTTCAGTTCTTTTACTAGAGGTGATAGAGGTCTATTACTCTCAATTGTAAGTCAGCATTAGCCAAGTTTGGGCTTCTCTCTTTAGAGGATATAACTGACTCAACACAGACTTATGCAAAAGCTCCTACATTAAAAACATGAGAACTCAAACTGGTCATACACAGTGATCTTATCTCCTGAATCTTTTGCTGCACTAAAATTCTTACTGGCATTCTATAGTTAATAACTTCTATATTAACATAAGCTGCTTTATGTCTAGTCACTGTGCTTAATAAATATAAATTCTCCCTTATTTTCTCTGAATAACTAAATTAGCCTTCTAATCCTGGAAATCTTTTACTTTTAAGAACTTAAAAAATCATGTATTAAAATACCAATCCTGATTTTAAAAGGACACCAAATTTAGGATCAGTGAAGTAGAAACAGAAAAGTCCCTTGAGATACTGTGTGAAACCTGCAGCTCATTGATTTTGTTCTTGATAATATGCTATTAAATTGGCGAACATGCTGACCTTGTGTGCAAAGGCAGAATTGTGCATATGCCACAGAAAGTTAAAAAAACAGCCTCAAAATGACTGTTTAAAACTGTAGGTTACAAAACCTTAAAATACAGACAAGTATTCCATAGTTTATTTAAAATTGGCAACCACAATTTAACAAGCTATTCTAACAAATGATTAGCATAGCATGTGCTTTTCTTTAGCCATCAATTATGACACAGGGTAATGCAGGGCACAACTTAAGTGTCAAATTACAATATGCTATACAAAACCACTTTGCAACACAGCTTTCTGTTTGCTTAGCAATTACTACAGAGCGCACTGCTTTTCATGAAAGGAATTGGTCAGAACTGTTTATAAGAATTACCACAAATGTTTATATATTTATATGACAAGGAATTAGTTGACGGTTTCAGAAAATTTCTCTTTAACCTTTGATAAATAAGCTGCATTATCTTGTATTGGCTTAAAACTGTGCATATAACCAAAATGGTCTAGATCTTTCTCTTTTTAAAATAAGATTCATCTGTGGTATGTGACAAAAGTAGAATAGTACTTTTCAAGACCAATGTATGAAAAGTCTTTGATACTAATTTGTCCACTAAGAAAATTTAAAACATTTATTATCTGAACTGTTGGTATGGTGAAAATCTAAATTAGGCAAATATTTAATCATTCTGAAAGCAGAGCAACATTGTCTTATTTATAATTCTCAGTAAGACAAACATGGATATAAATACAAAATAAACTAGTATAATTTCAGAAATGTGGTTCAGGTTGTAATCTTAACATGGCAATCACTGTTTCAAATACTTGTTCTATCAGTGGTGAAAATGAGTAAAGGTTATCTGTTTTAATTGTAGGGCCATCCATTAATTCATAAAACTCTAATGTGAATAAATACTTAATGAGAAAAGGGAAAAAATACACAAAACAGTTTTTATACTGTTTTTTCCGTTCTGCTGCTGTCCTTTCCCCCTGCATTTGCCTAAAGGCTCTCAGTAAATTACACTCCCAGTAAATGACTGTAATTTACCCGTTGAATTCCCTTGTTCAGGAAAAGCACAAAAACACATTCCAGCATTTCCACAGCTCAAATTTACCATTCGGGATGTCAAGAACAATCCATGGGCAGTAATTTGAAACTGTTTGAACCTTCAAATGAGGGAAATTAGAAATGTTTTGAGAGCTAAGATTTTCAGTGAAGAGATAAAAACCTGATAAAAATCTCTAACTGTTCTGTTCCTTTCTTCCCCTTCCCATATCAGAGGCCTAAATAAACTATTCCACAGTAGGTTTTGAGACAGTGCTATAGACTACAGTATAGGTAATTTAAGTCAAATTAATATTTACTAGGTTAATTTTTAATGTTAATACATACTACACTAATGCCGTGCTTACTGTTATTAATAAAAACATAGATCTTCTTTGCACTTCTCTGTCAAAGCTTTCTCCCTGTGCACTATCTACCCAACCATCACTCAAAACAACTTCCTCTAGTACAAGGGCAAAGTTGTAAAGACTAAGGGTTCTAGGGAAACCTAGCAGTCACTGCTAAAATTGTTTGTGGGAACAAGAACAAAGACTTTCTATTTAGTTATGCTTCAATAGGGAGAAATCCCATGCACAAAGAAATGTAAACATTTATATGGGCCAAACTTGAATTGTATCACTTAGTATTTTCATATGTAACACAGGCCAACATATAGAATAAACCAGCATAATCCCCAATGTAAACACTTCCCTTACTACTCTAAGACACACACACACACACACACACACACACACACACACCCTAGAGTTAAGAACATTCAATAACCAAAACAACCTATTTCACTCTGTCTAAAGGCAGGTTTTCATATGGCAAAATGGTTATAAATCCTCATTATCCTAAATAAAATTACAGCACTTTAAACATTTCCAGGGAGAACATTCTCTCTTCTAAACAACTACCTTAGCGAGTAATAGGAAGCAATATGGTTGCACTTGTGTCACAGTTGGAAGCCTTTTTAAACTGTCGCCCTGCTAGCAAACCGATTCTACATATTAAAATGAATGTGTTGCTTATTTCAAGGGGAAAAATCATTTATAAAATCAAGACCATTATTAGGATACTGTGACTTACTTTTCTCTTTAAAGTGAACCAGAAGTACCGAAGGCAATAATCTATATATGTTCACATAACTTCACTCTCCATCAGTTTGGTCTTAGAAGAAACAGTATTCCTGAAAGATGAAGCTTTGCATATTTAACACTTAATAACCAAAAAAGCCTATTGCACCAAATACTTCTGATCCGGAGTTATACAGGGAAAAAAACCCCTAAATTTCCTTTTTAGTATAAAACATGGGGAGCCTTTACAAATGTTTCCAACTAAATTATATAGACTATTTTTTAAAAGATACAATGTATGTATTTTTTATCTGCTCTGAACTATCTGTTAAGTGCACCCTTTTCCTGATAGTTAGGTTGGCATCAAGGAGTACTCAGGCATTAAAGTAGCTGTATAATGACTGTGACAAATTAATACTTTAGATAAGTTTAATATCAGGCCTGAACTGAATATGTGAATCAAACTTCTGTTGTGCTCTGAAGTTCACAGAGGAAAATGAATGACAAACATTAGCAGATGAAGATACTTTTCTCATGCTGCAATTTGCATTTAATTAATAACTTCTCTACATGCTTTTTAATCTAGGTATAAAATGGCCATGTGATTTTTAAATTCCACATAGATAATGGAAGAAGTTGTATTTTCCAAGATGGGGCGCCATGAACATCTCTCACCAGGAATTTGTAGGGCAGTGCTGCTCTCTATCAAATGGTTGCTTGGTTTGTTTTAAGATACCCGTTTGTAGATTCTTAAGCATTAACTTTGTTAGCATTTAATGTGAGTGATTTGAAGTTTCTATAACCTCAGCTTTTTGAACATTTAGAATATGTATTCAATTCAATAGATATTTACTGCATTCTGTGTACTACAGTGCTTAACTGGGGCAAAGCAACTAGTAATAAAGTAATTAACTTCTCAACCCAGATACTATATGTTCTGCTGTTGTTCCTGACTGAAATTTTCTCAGTTAATTTCTAGACAATTACATTATCTATTTCATAATTGCAAACCTGGATGAATTGTTTCTAAAAGTTGCAACATGTTTCAAGCCAATAGAACCAGGAATGCATAAAAGCTCTGGTTTCTAATGTCACTGTTATCAAGCCAAAAACAATTATACTCATTTGAGTTATAGCAACCAATAAACTTAGATAATCACCATATGCAACACAACATTTTGGCACTTGAACTTAAAACTCTTGTAGACAACTATAGATTGCTTCTAATACAGAGCCCTCTTGTCCTACCCAAGGCTGCCAATAGAAATGCCAAAGCTGCTGAATACTGCGCATCCTATGCTGTCAGTAAATGGCACATTCACACAGCCCCCAATCCTCTCTTCCCAGGCATGGTCTTCTCCAGCTGCAGCTTAATTTCCTGTGACTTGCCTAATTACTGTAATTAAGGATTAATTGCCATTAATTATTCACACATAAGCTCATCGCAAATCATGGGGTAAATGTCTTATGAAAGCTGCCATACAAGCCATGTATAAACACACTGGGATGCTTCAGGCAGGCGAATCTATCACTCAGCCCTCAAGCAAATCTCTGTGCTTCTCTTACAAAAACAGCTATAACTCTCAGAAACTCGACAGTCCTTTCAGGTAAGCATTAGGTTACAAAGCATGTTTTCCTGTGGAAGCCACAACGGTTTTATTAGTACTATAAATGCTGTTTTATCTTTCCAACTGCTATTTTTATGTTTCCATTTTTATTCTACAGTGCTCAGTTTAGGACAACCACTTGCTTCAAGGAGGAATGTTTGCAGTTGCTACTTTCCCCCATCACAGTTTGAAATAGTTCCATGTGGTTTACAACATATGACCATGCAACTGGGATCAGCATGCTAAAAAAATCAATGGATCGGCTACACAATTGGAACAGAAACCATTTCAAAAGTCACAATTTCTTTCATTGGTGCAAAAAAAGCGATAGCCCATATTTAGTCACTGCTAGAGTGTTCCTTATAAGGCAGGTTATCAGCTCTGCCACCAAAGTACCACTGACAAAAATGATTGAAAATGGCAAGCAAGCAAAATAGCCTCATGAAGATTACTGATGTATTAGCTAGGTTCCCTGTTTTCATGACAGCACCTGGTATTTTTACAATTACAAAATATAAACATCATTTCTTCATTCCTTTGCAAAGCAAAAAAAAAAAAAAAGAAATTGTTTTTTTCCAAGTATTTCTAATAGACCCTGAGCTGATGAGGAAACTTCCAAATCTTAGTCCAGGAATTATACTCCTAACGCTTCTTTCCAGTTATCTAGGGTTTACCATGTTTGAATGCTTTAAAACAGAAGAAATCATTTTAACAACAGAATACTGTATATGTTTTAAAAAACTTAAACTATATCAACACTACGTATTATAACTGCCCTAGGAAATTTAAGTCTAAGTAGGCAGAATGCTGTTCTAATTGTTATGTTAGTTCCTTCTGCAGCAAATTAATGCATGAAACATTTTCATTTCAGTACATGTTTGTGTGTCTGAGTTAAACATTTATGTTAATGGACCTTCTGGTAGGTTTTTAATGTTTCAAATACTCCTCTAGAATGGCAACTTTTCAAATAAGAGTTCTTTCCCCCATTTTCTGCAGTACTTGTAACAGGGGTACATGGGAACTAAAATAATTTCACAATTTTAAAGTCTAAGCTTAAAATCAACAACTTAAATAACTACAGAAAATATCTACATTCAAGCAAAGTACCAAGTAAGCTTACAGATATACTGGCTATCCAAAATGAAAAAAAACTATATACACCCTAATATCTAATTGGAGACATATATTCACATCACAATTTTAACCAATTCTTGGTCAAAAGAATTGAGAAAAAAATAAACCCCATCACCCCCTGGTTCCAACAGATTTAAAGGGTATGCATGATTTCTGTAGTGTTCACAGAATGTGTTCTCAATACCCTCTAGAACCTTCTTTACAAATACCCAGTCATCCATTTGAAGCAGCCCAGTTCTTATATATTTAACTCCTATTACTCTCAAAACCAATGAGCAATATACAAAGCCTGACAAAATTCCTCAGCTGAGACATAAGTCTTTTTCTGTAACAACAGACTTGTAAAACTGGAATAATGTTTACAAAGTCCTAACTTTTCTCCTTGTTGAATTATATATGTAGTCCAAAACTGCAGTCTGGAACTTAATTAATACTTGATGGTGATCATGGGTACTCCATTCCCAAACCCACTCATTTAGACTATCTCTTCCCTCAAAAATTTTTGGTTAGGACATTTAGGCTCCTCAAATTTTATAATTCTGGACTCTTGCATTGCTACTCAAGAACTGCTGTACACTTATAGTAACAATTTGAAAATTTGGAAACTAAATCATTCTACAGGGAAATTCACAAAAATTAATTTTGGTGGAAATGTGTAATTTATTGCCAGTGATAATGATATAAAACTGAATTTAAATGCTGTTCAGGTTTTATTGTGTTTTAAGTTTACCTAAAGTTCAGTGCTTTAACTTAGCTATCATTTTACTGATTCCTACACCCCATCCTAGAGTCCGCAGTCAGTGACAGAGAGAGCTGTTAAAATCTATCATCCTAACACATAGCTTTACCATCAAAGTCATCTAATTGATACTTCCCTATTTTTGTCACCTTGCCTTGATGCCAGCTGCCAAGCTCTGCCATGTCACTTTCCATTTACGGACTCCCAAGTCCCTTGATCTGGCTAATTAGGGTTTATGTGTTAATTGGAGTAAATACAAAGATGGGAGTCACAGGCACAAATTTCAAAACACAGCCATAAATTGAAGAGTTGATAAGCAGGGAGAAGATGCCTTCATAGAACAAGTGTCAAGTTTATTTTATCACTAGAAAGACCCAGGATCTCCTGACAAACTGATAAACCTTTAAGTTTTTGAAAAGATGTAATGAGAAGAACAGTAATGAACATAATAAGAATATTGCTCTGTAGCAGAAAAATATACATTTCAATTTGGTTCAAGAAGGCATAGTTCTCTTTGAAAATTTCTGAACTATTTCTATTCAATAAGAGATATTAATTTCTATCTTATTTCACAAAAACATACACCTTGCTTTTAATTTCTAATAAGAAGAATCTAAAAGTTAATCCAATAATTTAAAATCCTGAGATAGTCAAGTGACAAAAATGACATTTTCACTAACATTTTGGATACATTAATACTTTCTCTGCTAACAGATAATTGATTTAGAAAGAATCACCACAAATTATAGCCAAGAGTTTCCGAATACTACACAGGCAGATTTGGGATACTAGATTTCAGATGCTTATCTCAAATGTCAGTTAAGATGGCTTTAAAAGGAGTGTGCGTGTTGTCTGTAGTGATCAGAGTATGTTTTGAACGCCCTCCAGAACCTTCTTGACAAAAGCATTACTGTCAGTTAGAGACACTGTCTTTTCGAGCATCTGGAAGGGAGGAGCAAAGTCAGATAATTAATATGGAAAATAACTGAAAGAGCTGGTAAAGTCTTTCTTTGCTGTTTTGCTTTCATAAAAAGTTTCATACCTGATCAGTAACAGTGAGTTGACAAAAATATGATGGGAGGACTACTTCATCTGTTATACTGCTCTGTTACAACTACCTGTGATTTGTTGTTAGTAATGATAACAACAACAGCTACAATTACTACTTATATTTATACAGCACTTCACAGCTTACAGAGAACCTACACTTGTGTTATCTGAAGTTATGGCTACTAACAGAAGTTCGGTAATATAACCAAAATATACATGTAAGGACTTTTTAGAGAAGGTATTCAAATCATTTTCATGTTGATTATTTAACAATGCCAGAACAAGTCTATCTTCCAAAGGCATCAGTGTAATACTAAAATTATTGAAAAATAAATTGATTAGAATAACTATGTGGTGTTTCTCACAAGACAGATTTAAGAAGTAGCTTAATATATGTGAAACAGGTACATAAAAAAGTCTTCACAAACATCTTTCCTTCCCTTTCTTATCTTTGTTAACCAACAAAATATGGTATTAATTCTAATAATTTATGATAACTTACGTTCAATATTAATAAATATGTTCCTTAGGTGAAACTCTTGTTTCTTTAGTATTTTGAACTCATTTGCCACAAGCCTGAAATTAATCAACTATTTAAGTAAACAGAAAAGACATGGGAATGAATAAAAGACCATTTGCATGATCACAATATTAAAAGTAAACCTTGAATATTCATATACCTTTTGATAAAGAATAGAATACCTTTACAAAAGCAATATTCTCTGGAAAACTTTTTGACAACAGTGTTTAAAAATTTTGAAATATGTGAAATATGAGAAAATTCATCTTTTTTCCTGAGGAAAAAAAGTCACTTGCTTCTGGTGATGTACATCAGTTCAAGAAATATACTTGAAATTCCTACATAAAAAATGAGTGAAAATGTCACATGAAAACATCTGAGACCCACATCACATGGTATATCAGTAGCAACTTCATACAACTTTTTAAACAAAACTATCCTGTAACTTAGTGTGAGGTTTTAACTGAAAACAACCGAGCTAATTTCTACAAATTAACAGATGTGTATGTGAAACAGTTAGAAACAAAGAAATGCATATGTGAACATCATCAGCATCCAAATGAGTTTATTGTAGGACTCTTTAAAGCACATCTGATCTTGGTTCCAGCCTGTAGTCTACCTTTCAACTTGCAAATGACAGTGTCACCAAACACTGTCCTTCCATCAATCAAGCTGGGTCATGAATATACAAAAGGCAGCAGAGAAGCTGGCTACCTCCTGCAGTTCAACTTGGCCTAATTATCTAGGCCTTTCTTTTGGTTACAGTCTGAAGGGTATACACCCAGTCAGCTGCTGGGCAGCCGGAGGCCTAATCAAGAGAGGTTATGCATACTGACCCTTATATGGACATCCAATGCAAGTTAAATGTGAGCACCAAATGTCATCTTTCTTATTCATCATTATGAAATTTCCCTCCCCTTTCGAAATACCAATCTGCTGCCATTTTCAGACACTCCTCTTACCCCCCTCCAAGCTGTCATTTCACTGTGCTTGCTGCCAGTTGAGTGAATTAGCATTCTAACTGATGTGCTGCTCTTCTCAGACAAATCCTTGAGCTGCGTTAACTAATGACTTCTCTCCAGAAAAAGGACCTGATAGTCAACCATTGATAAGAGAGAGTCATTTCCACAAATCACAAACAATTTGCCATAATGGTGGCAACATCAGTAAGGAGTTACTATGGTTGTCCACTTTCCCTTGTGTTTTTCTCTCATTGCACTACCAAGAAACCATCACCACCGAAGGGAATCTGAAGCTGCTAACCAGAGTCAGCTGCAATTGCGTGTGATGGTGAACTCTAAACAAGACAATTTATTCACCAAAGTATCGGTAGAGATGGAAAGAAGGCAAACAGTGAAGAGCCATGTCCATAGCTAGTCGGTGAGGATGAATGTGATAATATAGCAAATTGTCACAGTGCCCAGTGCCAGTCCCTGCACATAAAAGGTGTTCAATAGTTGCTATTTTCAGTGATACAAAAAAACCAAATGTGATGTAGCTAGGCCATAGCCAGGACTGTGTTGTGGAAATAGAAAGACAGGTCCAGATACTGCAAACGTTATGGAGTGTGTTATATAAAAGTGGACGATGGGAATAAAAGAAGATCCACTTTTAAAGGAGAGAGAAGGTATAAAGATAGAAAACTTCAGTAAAGACAGACTGAGAGCAGGAGAGATCTGATGGGCTATACTTACATAAATCTTAATTGCTCTCTGTTTATGTAGTTCCTTGACATACACACCGAAGAGGTAATGCCATCTGATATGGCAGAAGATACTACAATGATTTACACTCCTGCAAGTCCTAGAAGAAGTGCTGGAAAATCATATCTAACTGAAATTGAAACAGCAAGTATATTTACCTAAAACGGTAGGAGATGGGGTGGGACTCAGAGAAAGCTTACTTTATAATGAAAAAATAGTCTTTCATAATCAAATGGAGAAGGTTTGATTATGACAACATCCTGATTATTTAGCTTATAAAATCAATATATGTTCATTCCACAAATCTTTATATGCCAGTCACCTGGGGCCTGTGTACAAGTCTCTGGGGGACAGAGAAACATGTATGACATATCCACAATCTATTTATAATCTCACTAGAAAGACAGACATGCACATAAAAAGAGTAACAGCAACAAATTTAAATAGAATATAGTCACAATAAGTGACACATAAATAAAAGGCAAATGAGTGATACAAAAAATAAGTCAGATATTCACATCAGGTGGCCAGAGTATTGGAGCTTCAGTGTCAGCATCAGTCCTTTCAATGAATATTCAGGGTTGATTTCCTTTAGGATTGACTGGTTTGATCTCCTTGCAGTCCAAGGGACTCTCAGGAGTCTTCTCCAACACAATTCGAAAGCATCAATTCTTCAGCACTCAGCCATCTTTATAGTCCAACTCTCACATACATATATGACCACTGGAAAACCCATAGCTTTGACTACAAGGACCTTTGTCAGCAGTGATGTCTCTGCTTTTTAGTACACTGTCAGGCTTGTCATAGCTTTCCTTCTAAGGAGCAAGTGTCTTTTAGTTTCATGGCTGCGGTCACTGCCCACAGTGATTCTGGAGCCCAAGAAAATAAAATGTCACTGTTTCCACTTTCCCCCCCATCTATTTGCCATGAAGCAATGGGATCAGATGCCAATCTTAGTTTTTTGAATGTTGAATTTTAAGCCAGCTTTTTCACTCTCCTCTTTTACTTTCAACAAGAGGCTCTTTAATTCCTTTTCGCTTTCTGCCATAAGGGTGGCATCATCTGCATATCTGAGGTTGTTGACATTTTTGCAAGCAATCTTGATTCCAGCTTGTGATTCATCTAGCCCGGCATTTCACGTGATGTCCTCTGCATGTAAGTTAAATAAGCAGGGTGACATTATACAGCCTTGATGTACTCCTTTCCCAATTTGGAACCAATTCGTTTTCCATGTCTGGTTCTAATGGTTGGCTTCTTGACCTGCATACAGGTCTCTCAGGAGACAGGTAAGGTGGCCTGGTATTCCAATAGTATCTGGAATGAAGGAAGCTATAAAACATGACCTACCTTGAAGTACAGTACAGAGAATAGGATTAGAATGTTTTATATTTTTAAAAAATTACACCATGAGGCAGAAATTAATTGTGTGTTTTTGAAAAAAGAAAATAGACTAGTTTGATTAAGACAGAAAATTCTTGTCAAGGAGTAGTAGAAACTAAGACTTCTCTGAGTCTCTAAGGCCAAGCTGGGGTCTTCTAAATATGCTTTTCTTCAAAATCCTACACCTTTCCTTTATATTTTAATTTTTTATTTTATATTAGAGTATAGCCAATTAACAATGTTGTGATAATTTCAGATGGACAGCAAAGGAACTCAACCATACATTTATATGTATCCATCCTCTCCCTAAACTCCCTTATCATCCAGGCTGCCACATAACATTGAGTCAAGTTCCCTGTACTATGGAGTAGGACCTTGATGGTTATCCATTTTAAACACAGCAACCTACATTTTTCCTTTAAAATAAATTTAACTAACAAACAAAAACTTGTTCTAAACCTGTCTACCAAGCTCTTTTGAACTTACTAATATTGGGCACAGTGCTTTATCTTATTCATCTATCACCAGCATCTAACACTTTCTCTGGTATATAGTTTGTATTTGATAAATGGTTATGTGAATAAAACAATGAAGGTCCAACTTATAAACAGCCAAGAATTCTAGGCCAAAATCTCTGAACTTTATCCTAGACAATGGGTGATACCTAAAGGTTTGATCAGCATGGCATATGCAGTATCACCAGAAGACCTGTTACAAAAGCAATTCGACACAAAATGCTAAGATTGAACCAAGAATTAGAACCAAGAGTTCTGATTGGGAGGTTGTCAGAAAAACTTAGGCAAAAAAATGACAAAGATCCTGAGAACAGAAAGAAAGGAAGGAATATAAGAAATGTTTTTAACAAGGGTCAACAGAATCTGCCTTCAACTTGAGATATAAATGTACATACTAAATTCAGAGTTGGAATGCCATTAAATCTAATCACTCTAGTAAATATTTGACATTTGATATTTCTACCAAGTGGTTCTTCAGGTTCAGCTTGACCTCTTGAGAGTTCCTCCTACCTCCCAAAACACATCACAGTGGTATTCAGTTCAGTTCAGTTCAGTCACTCAGTCGTGTCTGACTCTTTGCGACCCCATGAACCGCAGCACACCAGGCCTCCCTGTCCATGACCAACTCCCGGAGTCCACACCAACCCATGTCCATTGATCCAGTGATGCCATCTAACCATCTCATCCTCTGTCATCCCCTTCTCCTCCAGCCCTTAATCCTTCCCAGCATCAGGGTCTTTTCCAATGAGTCAGCTCTTCGCATCAGGTGGCCTAAGTATTGGAGTTTCAGCTTCAACATCAGTCCTTCACGTTAGTTAGTCCTTATACAAGGTTTCCTATAGCTAAGTTTAATTCTACTCATTGTAAACATAAACAGGATCCCTTTACAAAAACTTTCATATAGTTAAAGACAGTGACCTGATTCCATCTACACCAAAGTTTTCTTCAATAGACACAAAACATGCACCATTCCCCATAAATCTTCTCTGAGCATACCATTTTCAAAATTCCTCTTGCAACATGGGTTCCAAATGCTTCCAAATAATACTACTTCCAAAATTTGACAAGCATAGAGAATATTAGGATTGGTATTTTTTGTTCTTGTTTGGAAAATACATTTAATTTAGTGATGAGAAATAAAAACAGTAAGTAATAATTTAGGTCAGCATAGAAAAATTATTTTCTGTAGGGTCAGTCCTGCAGTTCTATTAACAAAAATCAAAACTGTTATATTCTGGCAGACACATTACACCATTGTCTCTTTTGAACTTAGATTTATGTAAGTCTCCTTTGTGTGTGTATGTATGGAGGTTATATCAGATCTGAATTAATTTCAATAGCCATTTACTGGGTCAAATCTATCTCTGCATCTGCTCTTAAATTTTAAGTGGAATGTCCTTCCCTTCTCTATCTAGATAGCGCTATTAAGCCTTCCCCCAAAATTCCTTATTTGGAAAGATTTTCACTATAACACATTTATAATACCAAAGAGCTGATGACAACTGAAATAACTTAGAATATAGAAATGATTAAGAAAGCAACAATATACACTCAATAAAATTACTTATTAAAAATTTGCTAACATGGAAAGTGTTCACATTATAGTACTAATGAGAAAAATCCACAATATTGAAAAATAAATGATCCCAATTATAAAACAAAAATATGCGCTGAAAAATGAGGAGTCTGGGAAGAATGCAAATTAGTAACTCTTCTGAAGGGCAATCTGGCAGTATCTATTATAAAATGTACACAGTAGAACCTAGAGCTGCAAGTACCCCAGAGAAACTCTAACACATGGGACACAGAGATACATATGGATGTGAGAAGCAGAAGTTTCCTGTTACTTGCTTTTAAAATCAGCATTCATTGATACTACTTCATGGCTGCATCACAACTTACATATTCATCAAACAACTGATGGACTTTATGGCACTTCTCTTTCTTATTCCACTATAAACAAAGTTATTATGGACATTCAAATACATGTCTCTTAAACTTTTTCCTCTAGGATATGTACCTAAGAGTAGAGCTGCTAATTTATAGTACATGCCGATCTTCAACTTTATTAGATACTGCCAAATTATTTTCCAATGTTGTACCAATTTATATTCCCACTAATAATACATGAGAGTTCCTCTTGCTCTGCATTCTCACCAACACTCAGAATTTTAAATTAACTGAAGATCATTTTACACATTCTATCTTGGTGAATGTTCCATGTGTAATTGAAAAGAACACATATTCTGCTGTTACCAGGAAGAGGGAAATGTCAACTAGGTCAAGTTGGTTGATGGTGTTGTTCATGCCTTCTATCTCCTTGCTGAGGCGTCTAGCAATAACCCAATCTTGCATTAATGACATAAACTGAACCTAGTCTTGATATATGTCTGAATATTTTGAACTCGATTTGGCAACACTTTGTTGAGAATTTTTCCATCTATATTCATGAATGAAACTGACCTGTCATTTTCCTTTCTTGTATTGGTCCCAGTCTGTTTCAATATCACAGTTACATTGCTATGCTATGCTATGCTAAGTCGCTTCAGTTGTGTCCAACTCGGTGCGACCCCAGAGACGGCAGCCCACCAGGCTCCCCCGTCCCTGGGATTCTCCAGGCAAGAATACTGGAGTGGGCTGCCATTTCCTTCTCCAATGCATGAAAGTGAAAAGTGAAAGTTAAGTCACTCAGTCGTGTCCGACTCTTAGCGACCCCATGGATTGCAGCTTAACAGGTTCCTCCGTCCATGGGATTTTCCAAGCAAGAGTACTGGAGTGGGGTGCCATTGCCTTCTCCGCACAGTTACATTAGGGTTATATAATTTCAGTGTACTTCTGTTTGCAACACTGTATAAATTGTATAAGATTGAAATTATCTATCCCTTGAATGTTTAGAAAGCAGTTATAAAAGGTCTGAACCTACCCTTTTCTTTGTGGCAAAATTTAAACTACCAATTTAATTTATTTAATGATTAGAAGACCATGTGCATTTTCTACATTTTTAGTAAGTTTTGGTAATTTGTATGTTTCTACAAATAATCTATTTCAAGTAAGGTGTTGCTGTATTGACAAAATGTTTACAATACCTTTTCTTTTTAATCTCTGCTGCACATTATTTCTTTTTCAAATTCAGTATTATTTGTGCTTCTCTCTTTTCCTTCCTTCTTTTAGATGGCTTATTTATTTTTGCCCAAACTTTTCCAGAAGTTTGTCAATTTTAATTTTTTCGAAGAACCAACTTTGACTTTTCGATGCTTTCTATCATATCACTGTTTCCTATTTCATTCAAATTTGTATTATTCCTTTTATCTGTTTCCTTTGCGTTGATCTACTTTTTACCCTCATAAGTTAGGTTTAGCCAATTAACTTTACTTATTTTAGAATTTAAGCATTTAAGGCAAAAATGTCTAATAAAGCTTTAGTTATAATCCACAAGTTTCGCTATAAAGTGAAAGTGTTAGTTGCTCAGTCGTGTCCAACTCTTTGAAGCCCAATGGTCTGTAGCCCACCAGGCTCCTCTGTCCATGGATTCTCCAGGCAGGAATACTGGAGTGGGTTGCCATTCCCTTCTCCAGGGGATCTTCCTGACCTAGGAATCAAACCCCAGCCTCCTGCATTGTAAGCAGATTCTTTACCATCTGAGCCACCAGAGAAGCCCAAGTTTTGTTATAAATAGTACTTTAATCATTTCAAATCAGTTCAAAACATTTTCAATTTCCCTTACAATGTCTTCTTTAACATGGAAATAATTTAGAAATATTTTTAAATGTCCAAATATTGTATGAGCTATTTTATTTCATTTTTTAGTTATTTTTGTTGACTTCTAACTACTTGTTTTGTCATAACAGAATATTAAAAGTATGATGCTGATTCTTTAATTTGTTGAAGCTTGATTAATGGTTAAGTTTTTTTTAAGTTCCTATGTATGCTTGAAAAGAATGTATATTCTGAAGTTGCTGGTGATATTTTATCTACATGTCCATGAGTAAAGTTAATTTTATTATTAAACTTTTCTATATATTTATAGAATTCTTTGGCCTGTTCTATCACTACCCAGTAGGGATATGTTAAAATCTTCTTACAGCGACTGTGAATTTATTTCTCCTTGAGGTTCTGACAATTTTTACTTTATATTTTTAAGTTAGGCTTTTAAGTGTTTATAATTTTTAAATTGTTAAAAATTTCCTAGCAAACTGAACCATTTACCAATATACAGTGACCCTCTTTATCTCTAGAAATGGTTTTTCCCTTTATCTTCAAGTCTATTTTATTATATAGTTATTTCAGCTTCCATTCTATTAATATCGTTAAGTATATTTTTTTTCCATATTTTACCTTTTCGGTCCTTTAGCTTCTCTATGTCCCTGTGTATTAGGTGTATCTCTTCACTTGTAAATAAATAGGTTTTCAGGTGTTTGGCTTGTTTAGTACTCTCTGATAATCTTTTTAATATTTGTAAGTCCTTTTACATGTATTATAAGATATTTGGAGTTATGTCTTCTTAACTCATTTTATGATTTTTCATAGTGCTACTTCTATTTTTCTCCTCTCTTGCCTTCTTTTGTTGTTCAGTCATTAAGTCGTTACCGACTCTTTGTGACCCCATGGACAGCAACATGCCTTCTTTTAGACTGAATGAATTGTATCTATTTTTTTTTGCTTCTTCCATTTCATTATTCTTCCTTTACTAGTCTAGAAGCTATACAATCTACTTCAATTTTGATAATGATTATTTTATAAAGTTCATTAATATCAGTATTTTAGAAACATTTAAAAATTGTTAAGGTAAATATGTAACCAACAAGGACCCTATGAGGCCTACCCAGAATAGACCCCCACCCATGTCCTCTGGTTCAAAATTGGGAAAGGAGTATGTCAAGGCTATATATCACCGTGCTGGTTATTTAACTTATATGCAGAGTACAATATAAAAAATGCCAGGCTGGATGAAGCACAAGCTGGAATTAAAATTGAAGTGAAAGTCTCTCAGTCATGTCCGACTCTTTGCCATCCCATGGACTATACAGTCCATGGAACTCTCCAAGCCAGAATACTGGAATGGATAGCTGTTCCCTCCTCCAAGGGATCTTTCCAACCCAGGGATTGAACCCAGGTCTCCTGCATTGCAGGCAGATTCTTTACCATCTGAGCAACCAGGGGAAGCCGGGAGAAATATCAATATGCAGATATGCAGATGACACCACCCTTATGGCAGACAGTAGAGAGGAACTAAAGAGCCTCTTGATGAATGTGAAAGAGCAGGGTGAAAAAACTGGCTTAAAATTCAACATTCAAAAAACTAAGATCATGGCATCCTGTCCTATCACTTCATGGCAAATAAATGGGAAACAATGAAAACAGTGACAGACTTTATTTTCTTGGGCTCCAAAATCACTGCAGATGGTGGCTGCAGCCATGAAATTAAAAACACTTGTTTCTTGGAAGAAAACCTATGACAAACCTAGACAGCATATTAAAAAAGCAGAGATATCACCTTGCCGACAAAGGTCCGTATAGTCAAAGCTATGGTTTTTCCAGTAGTCATGTATGAATGTGAAAGCTGGACCATAAAGAAGTCTGAGCACCAAAGAATTGATGCTTTTGAACTGTGGAGAAGACTCTTGAGACTCCCTACTACTGCAGTGAGATCAAACTAGTCAATCCTAAAGGAAATCAACCCTGAATATTCATTGGAAGGACTGATGCTGAAGCTCCAATACTTTGGCCACCTGATGCGAAGAGCCAACTTGTTGGAAAAGACCCTGATGCTGGGAAAGACTGAAGGCAGGAGGAAAGGGGCCAACAGAGGACAAGATGGTTGGATGGCATCACTGACTCCATGGAAATGAGTTTGAGCAAGCTCTGGGAGATGGTGAAGGACAGGGAAGCCTGGTGTGCTGCAGTCCATGGGGTTGCAAATAGACACGACTGAGCGACTGAACAACAACATGTTGCCTGCCCACTTTTTGCCTGTAGAAAAACTTAAGTCAAAAAATAAGTTTAATCAGAGAAGTGAGAAAATGCAGACAGAAAGAAAAACAGTCCAACAAGACAAAATAATAATACTTTAGTCATTAAACAAAGTCAAGGACCTTCAGTTCCTACTCAATGACTATAAATAATATTCCAAGACATGTCCTTTGAGCTGTTTTGCAGATACTAAAACCCCCACCAGGTGGAAGAAGTTAAGTATATGCTGCCCACAAGCAATAGCACCCTACTCCAGTACTCTTGCCTGGAAAATCCCGTGGACGGAGGAGCCTAGTGGGCTGCAGTCCGTGGGGTCGCTAAGAGTTGGACACGACTGAGCGACTTCACTTTCACTTTGCACTTTCATGCATTGGAGAAGGAAATGGCAACCCACTCCGTGCTCTTGCCTGGAGAATCCCAGGGACAAGGGAGCCTGGTGGGCTGCCGTCTATGGGTTCGCACAGAGTTGGACACGACTGAAGCGACTTAGCAGCAGCAGCCCATAAGCACACAGACCCCAGACTGGTTGGAACCAGAAAGTTGATGCTGCTAACTCCCAGTTACCTCACCATCAACCAGTCAGAAGAATTTCCACGAGCTGATCATGCCTTGTTCCTTGAACACTATAAGACTCTTCACTACCTATTCCAGGCTGGGTCACACAGTCTTGAGTGCATTCACCTGCTTTGGCCCCCTCTGTCTGGCAAAGTAAGCTACTCTTTTCTACTTCATCCAAAACTCTATGTCTCCTCATTTCTATTCAACACTGGTGAACAGAGAGCAGGTTTTGGCAACATACACACAAAAAGAAGCATTCTTGCACACAGAGAGACACATATAGAAAGACAGACATACAGGCAAATGAATAATTACCTGGCAACATCCATATAACCACCACCAAGGCCAAGAAATACATCTTTGACATCTTTTCAAAAAACAACGTAGTGACTCATACCAAACTCAACTCCACACTCAACCTCTAGAGCAGCTCTGTGTGACAGACATGTAATAAGAGCCACATAGATAATTTTAAATTTTCTAGTAGCTACACTTCTTAAAATGAAAACAAAACAGGTAAAATTAATGTTAATATATTGTATTTAACTCAATATATCTAAAATAATATTGTTATAACATATAATCAATATAAAACATATTAATGAGATATTTTATAGTACTTAGTCTTTGGAATCCTATATATATATTTACACATACAGCACATCTCAATTCAGAGTAGTCACTTTTAAGTATTCCATTCGATGAATGTGGCCAGGGGCCACCTTCCTAAAGCTCTGTACTAGAGCTAATCTCTATCCTGACTTCTATATAAGTTGTTCCTTACTTGCTTTTTCAGTAGTCTTAGTATTTTATAAAATAATATTATCATCTGTGCAGTCTTAGCAATATAGCTCCATTTTTCCTGTTTTTGAATTTTTATATAAAAAATTATACTATATGTTTTCTTTATGTCTTGCTTCTTTTATTCAACATTATATGTGTGATAGTCAACTGTGTTCTTGAAGGTAACAATAGTTTGCACGTGTTTATTGCTGTGTGGTATTCTGTCATGAGCATAAACCCCAATTTATTCACCCACTTTATTATTGATGAACATTTGAGTTGTTTCCAGTTTCTGGCTCTTGTTTACAATCCTGCTTTATGCCTTAAACCATCCTGTAAAGGTCTCTGGTATACATGTGAGTATTTAAGATTTTATATCTAGAAGTGGCATTACTAGGTTGTAGGGTACATGTGGCACCCCACTCCAGTACTCTTGCCTGGAAAATCCCACGGACAGAGGAACCTGGTAGGCTGCAGTCCATGGGGTCGCTGAGGGTCAGACACGACTGAGCGACTTCACTTTCACTTTTCACTTTCATGCACTGGAGAAGGAAATGGCAACCTACTCCAGTATTCTTGCCTGGAGAATCCCAGGGACGGGGGAGCCTGGTGGGCTGCCGTCTCTGGGGTCGCACAGAGTCAGACATGACTGAAGCGACTTAGCAGCAGCAGCAGCAGGGTACGTATACCCAACTGCAAGTTTATTAAGTAACGACAAACTTTTTGTAAGCTGATTATGCCAATATACATACTCACCAGTGAATAAAAGTTCTTGCTGCTCCACATCATCACCAAAGTTTGGTATGTTAAGACTTTAATTTTCACCAATCTGGTGGGGTATATAAACAATACTTCAATGTGGTTTTAATTTATATTTCCTTGCTAATCAAAATCTTTATCCTTGTCCAGACCTCACACTGCTTTAATTCTGATCACAGACTCTCAAGTTACATGCAATTTAAACTATCTTGATTTTTTTAATCCCCACAAATTACATATTATTATTTTGAACAGTCAACTTTTTATAATTATCCCTAAATGTTCACCTTCCTTTCCCACAATTCTTGCTTCTCAGACATCCCTTCTAGAGATTTATTTTTTCTTCTTCTTAAAATATAGCCTTTAGCAATTCCTTTGGTAGAACTATATTGATGGTGAACACTTTCAATTTATGTCTGAAAACACCTTTATTTTGCCCACGCTCAAGATATTTTCAATGGGCAGACAATTCTAGCTATTTGTTCTCAGCCCTGTGAAGTTATCCTACTGTCCTCTGGCTTCAGTTGTTTTCTATTAAGGAGTTAGCTGTGTTTATTCATTGTTCCTTTTTTCTCCAATTTCAATTTTTTTAAATCTCTGGGGTTCTGCAGTTTTATTGTAGTATGTGTTACTGATGATATCCTTTCATTTACCACACTTAGAATGGACTACCTGAATTCACTGGGCTACCTGAATCTGAACATACATATTTCATCAATTTGACACACTGTTAGCTAAATTGTTTTTTGAATACTGCTTCTTCTCCAATTTTTGTATTCTTTACTCCTGGAACTATATGGATTGAATGTTTATTGGGCTCTCTTATCCTCTTAACCCCTTTTTTTATATTTTCTATTCCTTTTTTTGAGTGTGTGCTGCATTCTGAGTAGTTTCTCCATTTCTATCCTTTATTTCACTAATTCCGTTCCTAAGCCATGCCTAAGAATTTTCTTTTTCACATCTGCCTTGTTAATTTTAATAGTGTCTTGTTTTCTTTCAATCTTTAACTTCATTAAACACAGTTGTTTTATTTGCTGTAATCACACTAATATTTTCAGTCTTAGGAACCTGACTGCATTTTCATGCTTCTGCTAATTCATAATCATAGCGGCTGTTTCACTCAGGCATCTTCTTTCCTTTTACATAGTGAGCCAGCGTCCTGGCTAAAACCTGCCTTTGTGAATTCTGTGACACCTACGTGTAAAGTGCCCTTCCAGGAAAGATGACAGTTTATAGATGCCAGGAGGAGCAGTAACTAACTTCAAACTAAATCTTTAGCATCAACTTTTTTGAGACCTGCAGGCAATGTGAATTCCATCCTCAAATCAACTGAATGTAGGCTATGGTTAGGAATTCTCAGGCCTCTCCTATCTAAGGCCAAGGGCAAGTTGACCCCTTTTAAGAGTTTTGGCTTTATATGAAGATCTCTAACTTTGTCTCTTGGGCTGCACAGGGTCCTTTAAAACCTACATTCTATGAAGTAAGTCAGAGGAAGAGAAATACTGTATGACATCTCTTACATGTGGAATCTGAAAAAACAAATGATACAAATGAACTTACTTACAAAACCAAAAGAGACTCACAGACTTGGAGAACAAACTTACAGAGACCGGGGGAAGGGGTATATACGGATTGTGGGATCAACATGGACACACTGCTGTATTTAAAGTGGATCACCAACAAGGACCTATGTAGAGCACATGGAACTCTGCTCAACGTTATGTGGCAGCCTGGATGGGAGGGGGCTTTGGGGGAGAACGGATACATGTGTATGTGTGGCTGAGTCCCTTCACTGTTCACCTGAAACTATCACAACATTATCAGCTATAAGCCAATACAAACTTAAAAGTTCAAAAAAACCTACACTCTAGGTCACCAATACTGACAGACACCTCACACACTCCAACACATACAGTTCTTGCAGCTATGGAATCATTCTCCCTGTCCTTCTTCCTTGCCACTATTTCTTACTGCACTACCAGTTCTATCATGCTTCAGAAGTGAAGCTATTTCTAGCCAACATTTTAAGTATTCCACATAGATGAAGTTTCTCTGCACATTCTACCTACCACATGGTCAGAAATGGAACACTCTCTCTTTTTTAAATGTAAATGCATGACCTTAGATTTGAAATTTAATAAAATCAATGTAATATCTCTAGTTTTAGTTTTCTTTGTAAAATGGGTATAATAGCAGTACCTAACTCATGGAGTTCTTGTGAAAATAAGAAAATTCATACAAAGTGCCTGGCATAATGCCTAGGACATGGGAAGCATGTATAAAATATTGGCAATCATTGTCATTATTATAGTTGACTGGGCCCCAATATTATAACCTATTAAATTTTGGTTTGTTTTTAGTCTTAGTTTTACTATTGAAAAGCTATTTCCTACAGCAACATATATACTGAAAATATATTACTCATATCTTCAACTTTTTTATTCAAATAATCAATGAAAAAAACAAAACTACTTCAGGTAGGACCAAGGACAGCTCTTGGGTGAAAGGTCCTAGAGAACTTAATCGAAGATGACAACTCATCATTTGTATGATTGTTCAACTATACTTCCTGAGATTAATTTAAAATTCTTTCACAGTGATATTTTTGTGAAATGCTCACTAAGGAAAATTATGAGATCTCAATAAAGGATATCACAGGATTCTAGATTTGCCACTATAACTGCTCTATAATTACATGTAGGTGGTATATTTTGTGTTTATCAAGTATAACCATAAAAATCAAGTCACCTCTTTATGGATAAGTTATTATAGGGAAAAAGCAAGTAAGACAAAAGATTCAGTGGCCTAATCAATGTCAGAAAATTAAGTATTTAGGTTCAATATGAAGATCACCAAAGTACAGTTTTGGATACTGTCAAGCAAGAATATAGACATTTTCAAGAAAAGTAGTAGCTGACATTTTTGAGATTTTTATAATTCTTAAGTAAAGTAGAAATACTGTGCTACCGTAAAGCAAAGTTGCAAATAACATCCATGTTTTAGAACAAAGCATGGCTCTATTAACTGGAAACAAAATAGGGAAGCTAAAAGTGATACATCTGTAAATCTCCTTAGACAACTATAGAGGCCTCTGGCCTTTAACTCATTCTCTAGTAAAATATCCACGGCAATTTCTTCTTTGGTCTCTCTCTTGCAATTATACAGAGAGTCACCTATCTTAACCGATTCTATAATGTTACTTCCCATTTCACAACACTATAAACTCCACAAGGACAGCAGATCTAGTCTAAGTTCCTCAAACAGTGATTAGGACTTAGTAAGTACTCAATAAAATAATTACAGAATGAATAAATTTAATTTCCAATTCAGGATAATGCCATATTTTAAACTAAGCCCCACCCCAAAGGTATAAAATAACTAAAAAGATAATTTGTGATTAAAGCAAACGTACAGCACATGATAAAACTGATGAAAAGGGCCACAAATAACATTATGCAGCCAAATAAATACAATGATGTAGAGAGAGCTACACTGGCTTACATGAAAAGATGTCTACAACATATTATTCAGTAAAAGATGCTAGCTATACAATAATAGCATATTGAACTCATTTTTTAAAAACCGTACATATATGTAACTATTTAGCCCTATCTGGATGAGTGGCTACCTCTGAATAGTGGGATTTTAGGTAACTGTTGCTTTTTCTCTTTAAAATTTTTACTGTTGTTTTAATATCTTAACATTAAGCAAAAATATGTTATAATCAAAAAGAAATAAAGGTATTTTCTTTTTGGAAAAAAAAAAACAGGGACAAGTAAGCAAAGAAGTCAAAGAAACATATAACACACTTGTGACACGTTCTCTAAGCTTAACTTAACAACATGATGCACAAAGGTCTCGTGTCAACCACTCACGGAAACAGACTACCATCTAATGACAGTTTCATACATTCTACTATAGGTAAAACTAGATAACCTTTATCTTTTCTAATCCTTAGCTATTTTACAGTGTATCTGACAAAACATCTAGTGCTCCAGACAGGTGACATCATCTTCCCATTTATTTGGTGCTTTGGGATCTTTTATAAAGGGAAATGCTATGCAAAAAAAAAAAAATCAGATCAGTTCTTCCTTATTACTGAAAGTCCCTTAAGGGCTATAGGAACGGAGTCCATGCTTATTTAGAGAAGCCAGAAACATCTAGACTACCATTTAAACACAGTAATAATAATTTTATAAATCATACTAAACAGGAATTATTATGGAAAGAAGCTTATATTTTCATCTATCTAATGAAGCATTGCAGATAAGGCTACAATCTATAATTTAGAACAAATACAGTTATAAAGATATTGGAGAAATTCCCTAAGAAACACAATTATTTTCTCTTGGATTATTGAATTTCTTTTCACGAAGATACATGGCTTAGGCCTAATGTAAGAGCATATTCAAATATCAGTGACTGCTCCCGACTCACTGTCCAGGAAATAAGACCTCTTGTTATAAAAGGAAAAAAGACCTCTTGTATATGAAACTGGTAAGTTTTCTTGAGCCATCTAGCCTTACAGAAAATCACTTTTCTTCACAATGATGAAATCGACTAGTCCTAAGGATTTTTCTACCATGAAGAGGCTCCAGAGCTGGAGGGTCTGAGTTCAAATCCTGGTATGGCCACAAGTTAGCCAGTTTATATGGATGAACATATGGGCTTCCCTGGTGGCTCAGTGGTAAAGAATCCACCTGCCAATGCAGGTTGATCCCTGGGTTAGGAAGCTTCCCTGGAGAAGGAAATGGCAATCCACTCCAGTATTCTTGCCTGGGAAATCTCATGGAGAGAGGAGCCTGGTGGGTTACAGTCCATGAGGTGGCAAAGAGTTGGACACAACTTTGCAACTAACTCAGCAACAACAACAAATGGATGAACACATAAGAAGCACTCAGAATAGTACAAGTGTTGATATTATTGTCATGTATGTGCAACTGGGAAAAATGAAAGAAAAAACTAGTTAAATGAACACAGGTAAGTCACTGAACTTCTCTGATACTCAATTTACCCATTTCTAAACAGGAAGTTTAGAACAAATGATGCCTCTTATCTCTCTTAGCTGTGTCCTCTACAATCTAGGAGATACCAGACAGCCAGACACTATGCTCTGATAAATGACTCCCAAAACACTTCTCAAAAAAAATGTGTTTTCCTGACCCTGGTCCCTCAAGACACTAACCAAGATTTAAAAAAAAAAAAGTCAAAGTCACATAAGTTTAAGAAATGCTGTCTATTATATTATTCTCATGGGGAATTCCAAAGTGTAGCACTATTTTAAAGGCTCCGAGAAGTTCTGTTTAACTTTGTTTACTTGAGCATTTCTCAGACTAACTTTGACCATGTCAACAATGTCAACAAATAAATGAATGTCAACAAATAAAGACACTTTTTGGAACATTCTCGACTGGTTTATAAGCCATGCTCCTTATTATTACATGCTTCTTTAAGGAGATGGGGACTTCTCAAGTTCAAATGATAATACCTACTTTAGAACTAAAAAGTTCTCGCTGAGGTATTATATAATTAGAAAAAAAAAAACTTTTTCAAGAAATATGATTAGTAGAAAGGGAGAAGAAAATAAACACCTAGGCAAAGTTACGTATTAAGAGAACAGAGGAACCTGTTTAAAAGAGCCATCATGATGGCTAATGATGTTGAGCATCTGTAAATATACTCCCCAGACCATTTAAACAGTCATTTTTATTTACTGAAACCACCCTTCCTAATTTGCCTAGTGCACTGACACACATTTGATTGGCCACCAGACTTTGAAACCATCCAAATTCAATCACAGTAGCAGTACTCTCACTGGCTACCTAGAGCTTAGTTCCTACTGTGCGAGTTGTGATTCTCATTAGTACTGTTCACTGATAATCCAGCTCTCCTCTCCCTCCAGGTACATGCCAAGATTGCACTATCTGGCCCCTTGCAGACGGCTATGTGGCTATGGCCAAAGATTTATGAGCAAGAATTACAAATATTTATTACTTCTGAACTATAGCCTTTAACTGTTTTTGGTAAGACAACATCACAAGGTTGCTTTACTTTGGGGAGGACAATTGGCAATGTTTGAGAGATGATGGCTGCACTGTTAGCCTGGGCTCCTATGTGACCACAATGAGTAGAGCCACTGTGAAATAATAAGAAATGTCTATATCTATATATTTTGTGTTGTTGTTTAGTCCCTAAGTTGTTTCCAACTCTTTTGCAACTCCACAGACTGTAGCCCACCATGCTCCTCTGTCCATGGGATTTCCCAGGCAAGAATACTGGAGTGGGTTACCATTTCCTTCTCCAGGGGATCTTCCTGACCCAGGGATTAAAGATTAAACCAACATCTCCTGCATTGGCAGGTGGATTCTTTACCACTGAACCACGTGGGAAGCCCCTATCCATATCTTGCTGTGTGCTTAGTTACTCAGTTGTGTCCAAATCTTTGCAACCCCATGAACTGTAGCCCTCCAGGTTCCTCTGCTATGAGGTTTTCCAGGCAAGAATACTGGATGGTACCGAGCTCCAAAATCTCATGTAATTTCCTAAGTGACAAAAGCACGGGGAGTACCTTTTGTTCTAATGAGGTAACCCTAAGTGCAAGGATATTCCTGGATGGGTGCTCCTGGATAGATGCTGGTCACCAGGAAAACCAGGCCATAATTAGAAGCTTGGAATTTTCAACTCTACCCTGCCCTAACCTCTTCAGAAATGGGAGAGAGGACAGAAATAAAGGTAATGATTGATCCTATGGTGATGAAACCTCCAAAGTATGGGGTTTCAAAGAGCTTTCTGTTTGGTGAACACACCCACATACTGGGAGAGTGATACACCCCAACTCCACAGGGGTAGAAGCTCCTGCACTATGGAACCTCCCACACTTCACCTTAATATCTCTTTATCTGTCTGACTGTTCATCTGTATCATTTATCATATAATAAATGATAAAATGTAAGTAACTCTCTTCTTAAGCTCTGTGAGCTTCTCTAGTAAATAAACTGAAACTGAGAGTAGGTAGTGGGAACTTCTGATTTACAGTCAATCAGTCAGGAGCACAGGAGGGAACCTGAACTTTCAACTGGCATTTGAAGTGGAGTGGGGCAGTCTTAGGGGACTAAGCCCTTAACCTGTGGGATCTGATGCAATCTCTGCATAGACAGTGTCAGAAGTGAATACAATTATATGAGAATTGCTTGGTTGGGGGGGGGGGGTGGTGGCGCACCACAGATTAGGTGACCAAAAGTTTCAGAAGTTAAGTGTTCTGTAAGTAGTGAAAGAGACACACATGAGTGAAGACTGAGTGTTATTTCCTAATCAGTCACCCACAGACACACAGTGGATGCGGTGCTAGAAATAAACTTTTGTTGGCTAAAAGCTATCAAGATTTGAAGTCTGCCTGTTAAGTGGTATAACCTAATTTGGCCTTTCCAGCCAGGTTCCACAAGAGAATTAGGCTCCACAGAAAACTGAGTGACTATCTTTTCAATTCCCCAAAGAATGGTACATGTAACTAATAGCACATATGTAACATACATTTTCATTGTCCCTATGCTTATCCTAGGGAACACTGCTAGAGAAAACAGCAGAGCTTTGAAGACTGGGTCTGCTACAAATGCATGCTACATAATTATAACTGAGTACTCAGTCCTTCCTGCTCATTAATCCCATTACAAATACGTTGGTTGCCTTTTACGGTGAGGAAAATATACGTTCCCCAGAGCCTAGGTAATATGAAATCCTCTAGATTTTGAAATTACAAAAATATAATTCATTTCTTAGCCCAGCAATTTACTAGCTGTGTGATCTCAGGCAAGTCACTTCACTTCTCTGAGCTTCCATTTTCTCATATATAAAGTGAAAGTTTTGATAACTACCTGACAAGATTATTTTAAGGAATATGTACCAAATATAAGTTTAAATCTCTTGTTAAAAAGGTATTAATGCTCTCAAATTCCCTATCCCACCCATTTGAAGTCTTGCAATTGACATATACTTCATTACCTTTCCTCTGGAAAAAAAAAAAATGTCAGAGCAAACAGATATGGTCCCTATCTTCACAGACCATGGAGTCCAAAAAAAAAAAAAAAATTACAAATTGTGATGTCCTGTGAAGGGAAGAGTCCTAGAGAATAATACAGAAGATCTGCTTTAGCAAGAATGATTATAAGAAAGTCTCTCTTCAAAGAGATGTCATATAAGCCAAGATCTGAAAGATGAAAAAACACCTAACCACTCTGTCTTATCCTCCCACCTCTGTAACCCTGGCCTACCTCCAACTGTCATTTCTCTCTCCACTACTCTCTATCACTCTCCATGGGCTACTTGACCTCTGCCTGCAAACACACACAAGCCTTAGACTTCTCGATGGGCAGAAAGAGTGGTCACGCAACCTCATTTGACTTGCTATCATCTCTAGATATTCATTTTTCTATTTAACATCATTAAAGATATTTAAAAGATGACCGAAATCTTTTAAAAAATAGAAATATGCATTTACTTTCCAGAAATAACAGTTCTGACTGGAACTCCATTCACTTAAAAATACTCATTTTTTAAAAAATCAGTCATACTGCTCTTGTATCCTGAAAACCCCTTGGTACTGTTCAGATACAGTTCCCTTGTATCATTATGCTAACTTATACATATGACACATATGTGCACAGGCATATGTGTACGCTTAGTCACTCAGTTGTGTCTGACTCTTTGTGACCCGATGGACTGTAGCCTGCCAGGCTCCTCTGTCCATGGGGATTCTCCAGGCAAGAATACTGGAGTGGGTTGCCCTCCTCCAGGGGATCTTCTCAATTCAGGGATCAAACCCAGGTCTCCCACACTGCAGGCAGATTCTTTACTATCTAAGCCACCAGGGAAGCCCACACAAGGCATATAATAGATGGGAAATAAGCTTTGAAATTGTAGCTTAAAATGATACCATAGATGAGAGGTTCAATGTGTAGACCATGCTTTTTAATCAAATGCTTACTAAATGCTCTTATAAATGCTCATAACATTTCTTTGCCTGTGGAATCTAATACTTTACTGAAGTAATTTATGGATGTCCCCTTTTTCAAGTAAGAATATTTCTATGACAAACTAAGGTCAGTTCCACTCCAAATGACTCCACCTTTTTTGAACTAATATACTTCTTATGCTCATAATTAAGAATTGTCTATTAGTTTCCCCACAAAAAGATTTTGGCAGGTCATAAAATCCCTTAATTTGCTCATAATGCACTTACGTATACTTTTTTAATTGAAACATCAAAATGCTATCCAGAGATACAGAAATTCATTCTAAGTCACTAAAAATAGCTTTTATTTAAGCCTTATGGTTTATCATAAGCATGTTATAGCTACATAATAAACATGTAGCTACTAGGGGGAGCCTGGTGGGCTGCCGTCTATGGGGTCGCACAGAGTCGGACACGACTGAATCGACTTAGCAGCAGCAGCAGCAGCAGTTACACAAGTAAATTCTGTTCCACCAAGAGTACTATAAATAAGATTGCTTTTAATGGAATGACAATAAAGATAATATCACATGATCAGGTAATTTTTAAAGAAACATTTTTGAAATCTAAATGAAGAAATCCTTAAAATATTTGGTAACAAGGATCAGTTTTAAGAAAGTGTAACATAAATGTTAAAACTTTTGGAGAAATGATAAGAGAGAAAGAATGAAAAACAAATAATTTTACTTGTATCTCTGCAAAATATACTCTTTATAAATAATAACTGCTTATAATATTTCCTTCCTACACGTATTTAAAATGATCTGAAATTAAAATCCTACTCTGAGGAATCTCATAACTTTTGCACTCTGTCATACATGCTAAATATTATCAAATTTTGAATGAAGGTGAAGCTGAGAAAGCTAGGTACATCTTCCTAATTTAAAACTATAATCAATGTGCAAGAAAATAAACTGTGTACTCTTTTAAAAAATCATGGAACATACTGCATGAGGAAATGAATATTATACTGAAATTGGACAGGCATACCAACCAAAAGCATTTCCAGATGGCAAAGAATTCATTGGAACAAGAATTACAGAAGTATATTCAAAGCAATATTCTGTCTTTGATAATTTAGAGGCAGCCATGATAACCACTATTTGTACATGACAGTCATATGAAATAATAAACCGTGCTAGCTATAAACATTACCAAATTCTGACACTATTGATTTATTATGTCTAACAGTGACATCAAACCAAACAACTGACAGAAACAATGTTACAGCTTTAAGAGCAGTTTGTCAACGATTAATACTGCCAAACGGGGTTTAGCTTTATGCTGGGACCACTTGTCTAGCAGTTGTCAATCCAAGCAAAAATTACTACTGCCACACGTCTGCTAACATAGGCCCGAGGCGCCGCTCCGTTAGCCCTCATTACCCCGATCACTGCAAATACAGATGCAAGGCCAGTCCCTATTTAATATGCGTGTTAATTATGCAAATTATTAATTGGGCTGGTGCTTGAGGACTTGTGTTTATGCCCAGATTAGAGTCAATAACTGTATCACACAGCATTCTAAGCCTGACCTGTGACAGAAATAAAGCTGTGCGGAAAGCGACATATCGCTCACACTCTTCTAGATCAGAACACTCGCTCTATACAGTGTCGCACAATGATTCAGAAAGAGGCCCCACATGGGCGACAGAGAAACCACAGAATATATCTTTTATTAATATATTTATTTGTTAATATTCCTTGCTTGATATCGTTCATAATTATTTACAACACTCATTAAATTACTTCACAAAGTCCATTGTTTCTATAGCAAAAATGGAGAACGTACTCAGTGTTAAAAAACATTTTTAGAGTTATTTTTTTCCAATAAAGCTATAGTTTTGGTCCTATTTATATTACAAGTCTATAAAGACTGTATGACATGGTATTATGCTGTAAATTTTTTTTATTTAAAAAAAAATCATATAGATTTAAACCTCCAAAGATAGAGAGCAAAGCTATAAGGTTTTTCCAATTAAAATTTACAGCAGACAATGTTGTAAATTTTATACACTTGTAATGCTTGCTGCAGTTGTACTGAAATGGGAACTATTGATCAGTATGATTTCCCAGGATACATGAAAGGGGAACAAGGTATTGCACAAACAGAAACAAAACTTTCATTTGTAAAGCTTTCTATTAGACTTTACTGCCCTCATTTGGTTCTAGATGCATCTATCTAAAGGGGAAAAAAGTAACATTCTCCTTCACAGAATTACAACAAAAGCAAAAACAAACAAAACACAAAAAATACACAGTTAACCAAAAGTAACATTGTAACCTAGTAGAAGCACAGTTTCCACACACCATCAATATGAGATATATATATATATATAAAATTTGATAAAAGGATAATTATCATTTGAAGAAAAATTTTTAAAGAAAAGGAAAAAACTACCTTGAAAATGAAAGTAAACCAAGATCAATTAGAACAACACTAGTACAGCATACACTAACAGGAAGCATGAATACATTTAGTATATTAGAAATAGTTTCTACAAATATCTTAAAGTACCTTGTAAATTTTGTAAACATAAGTTATTAGATTTATAAAGTTTAAGTTATTGGCATAAAAAACTAAAAAACTTGGTCTTTTAAAAATGTGTTAATGAAAATATCACAGGCTCAATATGAAATCAGATATATAAAAGTTCTGCCTTCCTGGACTGATTCTCAACTAAAAATAAAACTAAAAGGAAGATTCCATTCTGCCTGGTTTTGCTGCAGGCTCCCTGATGACACCTCAAACTCTTTTTGATCTTACAAATCATATAAAATAACTTTAAGTTCTTCAACCAATGAAAGTTACTCATGTCTAAAGAGCTCTATGCAGATAAGCCAGAAAGATAAAATTCACTTAATTTGACTTGGTTACCCAATGTTTGATATAGCCTAGCTCAAGATCATAAAATAACTACCTTTACTGAGTGCCAATTTTTTCACAGGCTTTTTATAACACCCTCACAAACAGACATTACTATATTCTTTATACTGAGAAAATCAAGTCTCATAAAAGTTGAGTAAACTAGTCCAAATTCATAACTCTTGAGAAACAGCAAAACTAAGAGGTTGAAGCCTAAGGCAACTTGACACCAAAACACAAGCTCTTTAGATTCAAGCCACTTGACAACTGTCCTAAAGACAGTGATTTCCAATGCCTTTAAGTACAAACGAACAGGACTATATAAATGGGAGAAGAACATAATAACATTTTATTCTTTCTGGAAAATCTGAGACAACTGAATTATAGTTGAAAATTAGTTGAAATTATAGTTGAAAACTATAGTTGAAAAATAGTCAAAACTATTTAAATAAGATATATCAAACACATTCACTGAAAATATAAAGAGATCACTAGGGATGATAAATGTTAAGCTCTAAAATTAGTGGCTTTCTTGGTAACAATTTGGCAAATATAATTTGAAAGATAATTTTTGAAAAAATTTTTGATGTATAGTTGATGTACAATATTATATCAGTTACAGGCATACATATAGTAATTCACAATTTTTAAAGGTCGTACTCCATTTATAGTTACTATAAAAAGAAAGACAAGTATTTGGGAAATAGGGAGTGACCAGTAGCTGAAATTTTTTAATACTAATAATAAATTCATGATTCATCTAGCAGATCTATCTTGATACAAATCTTGGTGCTTGAGGGATTTCTATAATAATGCCTTGTGTGTGTGTGTGTGTGTGTGTGTGTGTGTAGGAGTCAATTAATGTTACTTGTTTAAATAAATGTAGTTTTTCATGTTAACATCCTTTTATTAAATAATATTGAACATTTAAAGTATCTACTCCCTAAAGTAGGATCTAAATTTTTTTATATTATTGTAATACTTTTTAAAAATTATGATAATGTATAGGTAATTCAAGAGCTGATGAGTTATCAGCACTCACTTATAACCATTAAAATATCATTTCTTTAAAAAGTACACATAACTCAAATAATCTCAACTTTTAATGAGGATACTTAGTCCTTTTATCCAGTAAATTATAATTTTTCAACTTCAATTTGATATTGAAATTAAATGTTATACTTGAACAAATTTGAAGATGACTTTTCCTTTCTTTTCCCACCTAAAGTCATCCCAAAGTCTGAATCAGCTGGGGTCTACTGTGGCATCCATGGCTGAGTATATTTCAGTATATTCTAAACAAGTATAGTTTCTAGCAGATGGCTGGCCTTGTTTTTATAAAAATGACTGCACTAAAAATATGGTTTTTTATATTATTTTGGACCATGTCCTCTTGGTGACAGTTCCTACAAAAACAAAACATTAGTGTAGAAGTATTTTGGGCAGAGTATGTTTAGAACTATGAGCTACATTTTGAGATAAACGAGTAAGATTCTAATTTGTCAACATTATTTGTAACAGTTAATTTTTATACTTAAAAAATTCTAAATTCAAGTCATGAGTGTCATTTAAATATTGAAGTGTGGAAAAAGATGGTGAAACACAATGCCAACATGGCCAAGGTTAAGAGTGTGTCCTCTAGGTGAGCAAGTCACATACTATATATATACTGAATACACAAAATAGTACTGCAAATTGAGAAAAGGGAAAATCCAATTAGACACTAAAAGATAAGCACATCTTAATAAAAATGTTGACAAAAAAATGTTAAAACAATCTCCCTGCCTTATACTAAACTAGATTATCCAAAGGCCTAATAGGTATTACAGGCTAATTGGCAAAAAAAAGTTCGTTATTAGCATTTACAAATTCCTAAGGCAGTGCAATCCAATCATGCAATCACTACCATATACTGCATTTAGAAGCAGAGGAAAAGTTTCAGAGAAATAACCAGAGAGGGAATATTCTCATAAAAAATTATAACAACTATCAATATAACATTCCCTGGAAAAAAATTAGAATTTTGCTTCACTTTCTATTTTAACATGTTTCATAACAGCATAAAAACAATGTGATAAACCAAACAACACCCACTTTTAATGTTTCCATAGACTGCACATTAGCCAATAGTTTATTCAAAGACTGAACCAACCTCTCTTTGATATGCAATGGTATTAAAACAGCACAAATTCAGAGTGTTTAGAAACTGGAATTTCATGGCACACTACAGTACTTATTCCAAATCTAGTCAACGATTCTGAAAGCCAAATTGCCCATATTTAGTACTGATCAGCTATAACATGGAGAATGTAATAATTTAGACAACCTCCCACATTAACAGCTTGAATTTAAACAGGTAGTAAGAGGCAACATTCTACTATAAAAGAGAAAAAAGAAATAGACAATGGATGGATCTAATAATGGGAAAAGATAACAAAGACCTAGGATTCTAGCATCTGGCACTAAATGAACTTTTTTGTAAACTGAATGGCGGTTTCCAAAACTGCTCCAAGCATCATTCCTTTGCCAAGGCAGTAAACAGCTTTTATCAGCAATAATGATGGCATAATCCCAGCTAAAAAGGAAAGTAACATATGGCAGCAGCCCTCCAAATACCATCCCGACAAAGTAGGGGGCATTTTTATTACAGCGTCCACTTGCAGAAAATCTGCCAGACATCTTTCCCTTTTTTCCCCCTCTTTTTATTTATTTGTTTTTAAACAGGTTATCATCTTCTCTAAATTGAATATCACATTTGGGAATTTTAAACTAATGACTCCTCTTTCTTAAATCCTACTCACAGACATACACAAGAGAGATTGCCATAACTAGTGATAGCTAATAAAATGGAGCTGCCTATTCAAAATAAATAAATAAATTTTTGTAATCTCTAAACTCATAAACAAATGCATTTAATTAAGGATAGTGGTTCCTAGCAGAATGACTTATATACAGTGAACATGCAAGAAATAATTGATTTCAGAATATAAAAAGAGTTCTCAAGAAATTCAGGGGGAAAATACTGCAAACACAAAATCTTACTTGGTATAAAGCTGATAAACAATGAACTACAGTAAACTGCAAAGAAACATGATCTATAAATGATCTTAATCTTACTTGATATGTGTTAAAATGTCAGACTTCATAATATATAGCTCTGATCAAAACAATCTCAGTGAAGTATTTTTTAGGCCAACATACTGTTTATCAATAAAAGTGTAAAAGAGGATGCTTCTATAAAATATCTTCTAATGGCCTGTGGGGTGGACTAACGAATCATAAATCCAACCTTGATTTTCAGTGATGGACTTTCTATTTTCATTGACAAGTCAATGGCTGTCTTTTTTACCTAGGCTCTTGATCCTTTCTGGTATCTTAGAAATATTTTCTAAGAATGACAAAGATGCAGTTTTGATTCAAATTTTTAAAATGTTATAATGAACAGATTTTTAGCATCTTACTATACACTCAGCCAAATGTAAACCTTTGTTTACTTCAGACAAATTTATTAGCTGATAGAGAATCAATGAAAAAGTAAAAGAATGCTAATATCTTTGACATCTCTACCTATAAATATATTTTCAGGCTGAAAAATGTATCTAATAGCACCACTCACTGATGTGCACTACAGTTTACCACAGTGTCTATATTTCTGTTGTCAGTTTTACAGTATCTCCCTTCATTAAACCTATCAAGTTTTCCTTTTGATCATGCAACCAAGGCCAGAAGACAGATATCTTCCTGGAACAGAGCAGTCTGCCAAGTCTTTCACAAGACCAGCTTAACCTCCCTATTGATTTTTTCAACACTGCAGCCATTCATTGTTTGTGACATTTGGCTGTCGGCTCTTTAACACCCTTCAACCAAATCAATTTCATATTTTTGTCAATGCTCTGCAAGAGGATGAGTAAAAATAGGAAGAGACTTAGCATGATTTAAAATGTTGATTTTTTCAAACAGTTTTATCTTTAGTTTTCATAAGTCTTATAAACTTAATTCATGTGCTTATTTCTATTTCTGTGAAAAACAAGAAGCATTGTAAATTATAATTTTTCAGTACAATACTGACCTTATTCTTATTAATCTTTAAAAATCTCTCTTAATGTAAATGAATTCTTATACAATCACATACTACTTGACCTAAAAACACTACTATGTGAAAACAATAATGTTTTCTGTGGCTTGGATATTTTAAAAATACATAAGAAACACGGAAGGGGCAATATACACAACATTATCATTACATCATTACTGTGTTTTCAAAAGGCAAACCATGTCAAAAAAAAAAGCACAGTTCAGCATTTTGCTCATCCTTAAGTCTAAACTTCCAGTGTACCTCAATACCAAATGTCATGGACTACCAGCTGCCAACACAAAAACTTCTTTTGACATCAGTTAGAACAACATGTGAAAATCAAAGACACATATGTTTCAAATTGTGCCAAATCTCCCTTCATTCAGAAAATTCAGCAGACTCTCATGAACATAGATGGAGTTAAGAACAAAACTCAAAAGAACTAGGTATTTTTCACTTTATTTTTGTTAGTAAAATTTTAAACTACAATTTTATATTAATTAGGCTGCCTGTTTTCAGTTTTAGTTTACCAAAAAAAAAAAAATAGAGACTGAAATCTTAAAGTCACAGTAAGTGATTTATCTAAATATATATTTAAGGACTAAAAAAAACAAAGTGAGTTAATGACCTGAAAAGCCTGATTGTTCCTTTGGAACCATTATACATTATCACAGAATGCATATAATATGTAATTCGTCAAAATATATTATAACCTAATGTACTTATAGTTTACTGGCATATTAATAGATGTTCCTAAAACATCCAAATATAGCTGTACTACAGATTAAGAAAATAATTTCGAAGTGCAAAGGCAATTTTAAGAGTAAGCATTTATCTAACATATCTGAACCATTAAAAACACTAATTAATTAATAATCTGACAACTCAAATAGGGTTGATGTAGCCTTTCAGAAATATAGTGCATATACATATTTAGGGTGTTTCCAAAATATAATTTTACTTCATCAAATCCAAGACACTATCACTTATAAGACTCAACATGAATTAGTTGCTATCATAAAGGAAAAAAAATTCTGCCAATTATACCATGACAGGATATCAATTTTTAGAAGTATCCTACTTTCAAAAATGTTCAAATATAGGGAGGAAATAAACTGAGAATCAACAAAACATGGTAATGCTGAACTAAAATAATATCTACTATTGGTTCTTCACATGAGTCATGTTAAAATGTACACGTTAAATATTGGGACACAGCACTTCAAGTCACTTTGGAACATGAACATGACCTTTGGCTAACAAACTGACTCCCACATTATCCTCTGAGTCCTGAAGGATGTGCATGCTTAGTCACTCAGTCATGTCCAGCTCTTTGCAACCCGATGGACTGTAGCTCGCCAGGCTCCTCTGTCCACAGGATTTTTCAAGCAAGAATACTCAAGTGGGTTGCCATTTCTTCCTCCAAGGTATTTTCCTGACCAGGGATCGAACCCAGATCTCCTGCATTGGCAGGCAGATTTTTTTACCACTGAGCCACCTGGGAAGCCCTCGTTAAGGATATGTTCATGTATTATAAAGTAGAGCATAATGAATAAAGCATACATGAGGAAACCGTTTCATATTTGCAAATACTTCCCTGGAAAATTCAACTAAACAACTAAGAATCTTTGGAGCATTCTCCATAACAATGATTATAGGAGAAACACTTTGGAATTAAAAGGACCCATGTTTGAATAAGAGTCTGCCACGTACTAGTTACTTGATTCTGGGCAAATTGCTTAACATCTCTGAGCCTCAGTGTTTTCACTTATATAAATAGAACTAATACCTCCTTCTTAGAACTACAGTGAGAATTAAATGAAATAACGTATAATAAACATTCTTAATAGAGTATCTGCACATTGTACATGTTCAATAAATGTTTCTTTTCTCTCTTCTCACTACCAAGCTACTGCAAAACCATATAAAAGCTAACAAATAATTGACTCCAGATCAGTCTGATATACATATTTAAGATGTTGCTGATACCTCTTTGGAAATCATTTTACAATATTACAAAATGCATATGGCATCCAGCTACATATAATTAGATCCACAAGAAGATAAAGTTCCATTAACAGCAGGAATTTGTCTGTTTTGTTCACTGCTGCATCTCTGGCATCCGTAACAATGCCTAGAACATACTAAGCCCTCAGCAAGTACTTGTGAATGCAATAGGATTTCAAAGAACTTTGAACTTCCAATCCCACACTAAATTTTAACTTGGTAACAACTCAATGAAGTCAGAAGTAAAACACTATTTTCTTCCACATCTTTCATCCTAAAGCTTACTGACCACAACAATGTTAATCAGTAACATTCTAACTAATTCAACAACTATTTATTGATTATCTACCATCAGAATAAGACACTGCTAGGTACTGAGGAGAAAAGTAAGTAGTATAAGAAACAATTGCTGTCTTCAAGGGAAGACAAAAGAAAAACAAACATGAAATTAGATGTGATCAGGTTTCAAAATAAACCATACAGACAATAATTTTTCCCTGAAGTAAAAATTAAAATAATTTAGAACAAGATTAAAAAAAATAATAATAATAATGTAGAAGATTGCTAGAATCAAGAGGTCATATAATGAGGTGACTTTTAGGGGTGTAACATGCTAATCCAGAGGGACTAACCATTGTCCATGAAACAATGTGGTATATTTTAAACACTCTGCTGCTGCTAAGTCACTTCAGTGGTGTCCGACTCTGTGTGACTCCATAGACAGCAGCCCACCAGGCTCCCCCGTCCCTGGGATTCTCCGGGCAAGAACACTGGAGTGGGTTGCCATATCCCTCTCCAATGCGTGAAAGTGAAAAGTGAAAGTGAAGCCGCTCAGTGTGAAGTCTATAGATTCCAAACTGACGATTATTAGCTGTCTAAAGCAGAAGTGAAATATGTCACTCAATGTTAAGCTATGCAAGGTAAAAGAGTATCAATGAACTGGCCATGAACAATCAACACGTGAGGTCTAGAATGACTCTCGGGCAGCCTACCTTAGCACCTGTTCAACATATTCACTGATGCGATTCTGCATCACGTCCTGTGCAAAACATCTGAGTGCACAAAGATAATAAGAAACACACCTATCACAAAAAGCTATTAGAGGATGTAACACTTAATTTAGATTGCAGTAATCTATTTGTGCTTCTGCAATTACAACCATTCTACAGGTTAAGTTCATGGATTTAAAGGTGGGACAAGATAGTCTACTAAAAAAGATCCAGTCCCTAAACTGCACTTTGCTCATTTGAAAAAATGGTAAGGAAAAAAAAAAAGGTTTCTGCAAAATGAATACATAACCTTTGTGGAAAAGTTGAAAAACACAGAAAAGCATAAAGAAGAATATATAAAGAATCCTACTTTCACTACTGAGAGGTAACCATTATTTAATGTAAATGTTTGGTCTTTATTCATTCACTATTTTTTCCCTATATGAAAAAACTTGGAGAGAAAAACCTAAGAACATGTTATACTGCTACTTTTCAAACTGCTTTATAAATTTAATATACTGAAAGTGAAAGTCGCTCAGATGTGTCCGACTCTTTGCAACCCCATGGACCCATAGAATTCTCTAGCCAGGATACTGGAGAGGCTAGCCTTTCCCTTCTCCAGGGGATCTTCTATTAACATTTCCATATTATTAGGTATTCTTCTAAAATATGATTTAAAATAATTATATGGAATTCTATCACACGGACTACAGCATAATTTAACCATATCACCTGTTATTGAATATTTCAATTGTTTACAATTCTGTCTTACTTGGAATAACACTGCAAATTAAAGCACTGAGTAAATAGTGGATATAGAGAAGTTTCTCATAGATGATTCCAACTAATACACAAAAAAGCAATAACAAAATTAGAATATCTCTA
Organism: Bos indicus; assembly: GCF_029378745.1. Classification (NCBI taxonomy): domain Eukaryota; kingdom Metazoa; phylum Chordata; class Mammalia; order Artiodactyla; family Bovidae; genus Bos; species Bos indicus. The sequence continues at coordinate 96,334,907 of NC_091770.1, read as the reverse complement.
TTTTGCAACCCAAAATAAACTAATATAGCACTGAGTATCAAAAACTGCAAACACCACAAAAAAATAAACAAAGGCAACATACAGATGGACTACAGGCACATGAAAAGATGCTCAACATTGTTAATTACCAGAGAAACATAAATCAAAATGAGGCAATATTGCCTCACACTGGTCAAAATGGCCATTATTAAAACATCTACAAATAATAAATGTTGGAGAAGGTATGGAGAAAAGGGAACCCTCCTACACTGTTGGTGGAAATGTAAATTGGTAGAGTCACAATGGAGAACAGTATGGAGTTTCTTGAAAAGCTAAAAATAAAGTTACTATATGATCCAGGAATCCCACTCTTAGGCATATATCTGGAGAAAATTCTAAATCAAAAAGATATAGATGTTCACAGCAGCACTACTTAAAATAGTCAAGACATGAAAGCAACCTAAATTTCCATCGGTGAATGGATAAAGATGTGGTGTATATATATATATACACACACACAGAATGGGATATTACTCAGTCATTAAGAAGAATGAACTAATGCCATCTGCAGCAACATGAATGGACTCAGATTATTTTATTAAGTGAAGTAAGTCAAAAACAAATATCAAATAACATCACTTAGATGTGGAATATAAAAAAATTAAACAAATGAACTTATTTACAAAACAGAAACAGACTCAAAAGACATAAAAAACAAACAGTAATCAAAGAGGAAAGGGAGGGGGCGTAAATTAGGAGTTTGGGATTAGCAGATACAAACTGGGGTTCTGGGTGAAGTCGCTCAGTCGTGTCCGACTCTTTGTGACCCTGTGGACTGTAGCCCACCAGGCTCCTCCGTCCATGCGATTCTCCAGGCAAGAATACTGGAGTGGGGTTGCCATTTCCTTCTCCAGGGGATCTTCCTGACCCAGGGATTGAACCCAGATCTCCCACACTGTAGGCAGATGCTTTAACCTCTGAGCCATAAACTACTATATATAAAATCAACAAGGTCCAACTGTATAGCACTGGAGAAGGCAATGGCACCCCACTCCAGTACTCTTGACTGGAAAATCCCATGGATGGAGGAGCCTGGTGGGCTGAGGTCCATGGGGTTGCTAAGAATCGGACATGACAGAGAGACTTCACTTTCACTTTTCACTTTCATGCATTGGAGAAGGAAATGGCAACCCACTCCAATGTTCCTGCCTGGAGAATCCCAGGGACGGGGGAGCCTGGTGGGCTGCCATCTATGAGGTCACACAGAGTCGGACACGACTGAAGCAACTTAGCAGCAGTAGCAGCAACTGTATAGCACAGGGAACTATATTCACTAACTTCTAATAAACTATAATGGAAGAGAATCTGAAGAAGAATATATCTATATCTATATATCACTTTGCTTTATATCAGAAACTGAGACTATATTATAAATCAACTAAATTTTAATTAAAAAAAAATAAAGAAAAGCAGACATATTGATTTACCTGATATAAGAATAGAACACAATCTATAAAGCAACCCTGCAGGGAGGAAAGAAAATTTTAAAACAAAAAATTTAAACCATTAAGCCTATAGACCCAACTGTCAAATTGTAGAAAACACAAAGAGAATAGAAGAACATGTTAAACTATACCATGGGGATGTAATCAATAAAATCCAGACTGGGAAATTATAAGACTAAAACTCCTATTTTTTTCAACAAAAAGGTATGAGGGGGAAAAAATAAATAAATAAACCAACCAAATTGTAATGGGTAGACTTTACATGCATTCATATTCAAACAAACCATTTGGATATATGATAGTAAAGAATTATTGTTAATATTGTTAATTTCTGCTATAACAGGGTGATACAGATTTTTTTTTTTTTAAAGAATCCTGATTTCCTATAGGTAAACACTGAAATATTTACAAGTATAATACCATGTCTTGGATTTACTTCAAAAAATACATGAGGGAGATGAAACTTCCCTGGTGGTCCAGTGGTTAAGATTTCACCTTCCAATGTAAGGGGTGCTGGTTCGATCCCTGGTTGAGAAGCTAAGATCCCACATGCCTCGGAACCAAAAAGGCAAAACATAAAACAGAAGCAGTACTGTAACAGATTCAATAAAAACTTTAAAAATGGTACACATCAAAAACAAAAATCTTTAAAAAAAAAAAATGTGAGGGAAAAAGATAATGGAGGTAAGAATGGGACAGGATTGGTCATGACAGGGTTGGTCAAGTTTGGGATTCTACTATTCTATCTTATGTAGTATGGCTCAAAATTCACACTAAGAAAAATCTGAGAGAGAGAACCCAAGAGTGAGCAGCCATGTGGAGGGGTATAGGGAGGACAAAGGGAAGATGTTCTGTGGGGATCATCTGTGTATGTATATCTTTATGTATGCCTGACTAATTCCTTAGTGTTAATTCCTAAAGGCAAAATATTTGGGAAAAAAATCTTTCTAAGGTTTTCAAGATTTTTTTCTAAAATGATCTGAAATTTTGTGCTAGCTTACACTCCTCCAAGCAATGTGTATAGTAGTATGCATTTTCCTCTGTGTTCACCAACATAAATATGTCCTAAGTGAAGAAACTTAAGCATAATTTGACAATGTCTAGTTTTAATGTGAACATGAGCAGTAACATTTATCCCATAATCCTACACATTACATGGTATTATTGAGCATTTATAAATGTTTCTCTGCCATATATAAAAATCATTTCTAGATCATGAGAAAATAAAAAAAAAAAAACTAAGTTATGGGTAAGCAATTCATCATTTTTGTTTGGATCCCACCTCACTTCCTCAAATGACATCTTCAACTCAAATAAATCTTGAAATTTAAGCAAGAGAAATTAATATTTACTTTTCTTTACAAACTTTATATATTTAGAAAAAAATCAATTCAGTGAAAATAATTAATTTCACTTTATAGTCAAGGCCTATAGCATGAATGCAACAATACAACAAAATATTGTTTATCACAGTTTTTTTTAAATAAGTCAAACAGTATAACAATATAGAATACCTGAATCTAGGAAAATTTATTTAGCATTTTTCTTTTACTGTAAATTTTATTACTTTTGTAATATCCTAGTATTCACTCAGGTTTTCTTAAGTAGTATATTGTCTCATGGTACTTTAACCTAGAAATAGTTAGGCTTAGTGGTGGCAGAGCTTCAAATATTATATACTCACATTTTTAAATCAGGGCAGACACCTGAGACAAAAACTGTCCCCAAAGCTGCCTACAACAGCTACATGCTGGTCACTCTTTCTTGTCAAGGCTGATTTATTGCCTCCTTGCTGTTCAATTTCACATTTTGTCCTCATCATATCCCTGGCTCATGATCATTCTATGCTGACCCTTGTAGGGCAGGCAGGGAATATTGATAAAACAATTATCTGTTAGCCGTTCATTTGATTTTCCATTTCAATTACGGATTGCACGAGGCAAAAGGAAAAAGATTGCATCATTGATTTTTCTACCTTACAACAGTACAGAGTTGCTTTGATGGTTATAAAATGAATGCAACTCAACCATGCTTTTAAAGGTCATATTTTTTGTTTTAGTGTATTTTTTCAAACCTTAACATATGCAACTGTACACATTCTATAAGGGAAGATTACCCTTAAAAACCAAGGTGAGTTGTTGCTAGCTAAGAAAAAATATAAGTGAAAATGCTTCCAAAGAGTCTGAACCATTTCACAGCTGCATCCACATTACATAGTAAAGGACTTTCTGGAAAGGCATACTGGTTAGGGCATGTCTAAGGTTTTCTGAAAGATTTAGGTACAGAAAGCAAAGCAAGCCATCAAAATCTTTCTGAAGGACTGAAATAAAAACCATAATGTCCTGCTTTCTGATTAAAACAGTTACCTAGTAACAGTAGTTTCTTCAGTTCTTATAATATGCAAGAAGCAGTTTGGGTTTGTTGTTTTTTTTTTAAAGCATATTATACTACTAACCATAACCATGTTTAAACTTCACCTATCTGAAAGGCTGATAATGTGCTATTGCTAGCCAGTGATCCAGGACGGTCACAGTCAGAGAGAAATGGTGCTGAACCTACTAAACTTCATTACGGTTCAGCGAATGGTACAGCTCCAGGGGATGTTCACATGGCCGACCTTAAGAAAAGTTCAGCCTTTGATCAAGGTTTAGCGTTCCTGGAGCAGCAATGGTACAGGAAAGGGTTTCCATTTTCTGTGCCATAAGGTGCTGGTGTTGATCTTCTTAAAGCCCCAGAGTTTTCTTCCAAGACTGGATTATGCTCAGCAATTAAGGTAATGAACTAGCTGAGGTAACAAAGCATAATGATCTCTTTTGTCCTTTGAATTCTTATGAACTCCACTCATTCACAATAGTATGGCATGCAAAGCTTTTTCAAACCCTGTACTGCTTAAAACTATGTAAAAATGATTACTTCCATTATGCCTTCATGGTTTGACATTTTTAATTTAAACACCTGTAATATTTAAGCATACTTTTCAGAACCAAAATACCCACTCAAAGAATGCTAGCTTATATTCTGGTAATATTTTGACATTCTATATAGTATATTTTAATGCCTGAGAAGATAATGTGATGAATCTATTATAAATATATCAAAATATGCATACCTAGGACTTTTTCTTGATTTTTTGTTTTTAAACACTAAGATTTATAAAAGCTAGCATTCTGATATGTAAAACAATCATTTATAAAGCATATTGCCAATGTTAACACTCTTCAAGTTCCATGTGACCTAAAAATATAAAAGCAAAAAAAAAAAAAAAATCTAAATTATAACAGAAAACTTCTTTAAAAATGAACTCTTTTATATTTAGTATATTTTTCCCTAACTGAAAACCTCTTTTAGAAAAAGATATTTTTGTGTAGAAATGGTATTTTCTAGAATTTATTGTCACCTACTTTTATTTTATAAATATCTTTTTTAAAAACATCTGGGCACTATTTTTTACGTTTTCTCAAATCTTTGCATGTTATAAACCTTTACCACTGCAGAATTTGCTGCTCTCTGATCTTTCATCTTAACACATTTCCAGCCCCAAATTTCACTTCAATCTCACCTCATCTCTCCATACTACATTAACCCCTGGCAATTGCCTTCCAAATGACCCCATTAAGCTGTAATTGCCTCAGCAGGCCTGCACTTTCGCTTGTAATTCTGTACCTCTCATCTCCCAGACGTTCTCTCAGCATCATTTCATGTTCTGGCTCCCTTCACTGAGCTCAGCTTATGACCTCGCTGCACCATGGCCGAAATGACTACTAAAAGCATAACAGAGACGGAATTCCATTACTTATTTTTAAAAGTTCTCTGGTGCCCTAATGTAATATTCTTTCGGGACTGTTGTCAAGGATACCAAGCACCGGCCATTAAAACCTTTTGTTTTCCAAGGCATTCCGTCTTTTATTAATAAATAAAGATAAAGATAATGTGCATCCAGCCGGTGGAAAGTCAGGGTATGTTTGCAATTTTCTCTCTCTATTCCAACCTTATTCTGCCCATAATGTTTAGGAAATACAGATAATAGAAAAAGCCCTTTTAAAATTCTACATGTGCCCCATATAATCACACCAGAACCAAAATAATATAGGTAAGAATTAATTAACATATACATTTAAAGGTTTGAGAACAATGCTTTTAAAATCTTACGTAAATTACACACTCATTTTTAAGTAATCATATGGAGACATTTATGCTATTAGTTTATAAACAAAATTCGCAATCACTCCATGTTAGAATGTCAGTCTCTTATGGGTAAATGAAACTCCCAGCGGACAGTCTCAAAACACTAGAACCAAATAACAAGGAAAACCTAGGCTTGTGGATATGTTAGAGAAGCCGATATTAACCAAGGAAAGAAAAAGGACAAGCAAATATCTTAATATTTTAGGACCAGGAAATTAGATAAGTCAATCAGGCACCATTAAAAGGAAAAAGGTGAAATTTCTCTATCATGAACACTAAAACAGCCTCAGTTACAACTCAGTACAAAGCTAGAAATGACATGAAAATGGAAGGGCTGAATTTGTATACGAGAAAGACTACTCTTCCCCCTGCCCCCCACCCCCACATATACTAAAGTCAAAGATTGGGATCATATTTGAAACAAATTCAAAATTTGAAACTGGCAAATTCAAACATCAATAAACAACCAATCCCCCTGGCCCCCACATTCAGCAATTTTAAAAGGCCTTCAAGAACACAATACAATCAAAAGGCCAACAGAAGGCAAAAAAATCACAAAATTGGGCAAGGATGAGGCTTCAAATTGAAGTTGCATGAAGAAGAGCTTTGGCAACTAATCCCCCTAATCTTGGGTCAATATCGACCTGATTTCCCCTAAAATTCAACTGCCCTGGCCTAAAAACTGCCCTGTGCATTTCTCTTAAGTCCTCTTCTACCAATGAACATCATTAAGCTAATACACTCTGCTAAGTGCCTCCAAAAGCACATTTTCTTTAGAATTGAAGCTGCTGTTTTCTGGACTAGACCGCATTAAATGCAAAATAAAAACACTGGGTGTGTAAATTTCTCCTTACCGGAAGGCTGAGAAAGACTGAATTGGAGAGGGGTGAATTCTTTTATGCATGTAATAGTTCAGGAAACTGATATGATGTCAACATGAATGTGTTTTACAATAAAATTGGGTGTCAGAGCCAGAATGGATTCACTGTCTCTGCAGGCCAGAGCACGGCCACTGTTGCCTAGAATTGAGTAAAGTTGTCAACTGAACTGATGTTTAGCTTCAGTAAGAAGGTCTGAAAGAGAAGAGCCAGCATAAAGAAAACTCGCCGAAGCAACTTTTTTTAAGAAACAGCTGATACCTCTAACCCTACCTAAAGGAGGTCAGTTACTTTCTCATTTGAAGGCAGAAGATAAATTGACACATCATCAACAAATAAAGATAAAAATGAATATCTTCAAAGTTAGATCTTGACACAATATAAGAAAATACATGCTTTCTGAATTAGGAATCTCATGAAATCATTTCATATTTCAGATAGGGCATACTGTCTGAAATTTTTCATCTAAATTCTTATTAACAGTGCATTAAAAACCTCACTAAAAAGCAAAAGCTCTGACATCAAACTATTTCTACCCACTTAAAGTGGTCCATGCCTTAATGATATATTTTATTCCAATGTTATATTTTACTACAAAATTTTTCTAAAGTTAACTCTAACATCCAAAACAGTTAAGAGATTAACTTAATCTCTCTTAATTCTGTAACCAGGACAATCAAGTGTGCCTACAGTACAGGAAACACAGCCCACCGAACGGCATTGTGTACTACAGACACTGCTAGCTCAAGACCAAAACAAGTCGTACACAGTAGACTCATACTCCAGAGACTTCACTCTTTTCCTTATTCTCTGTCACTGAACAAACTGAGGTAAGACAACACTCTAGGGATGAAATAGCAAAGAGGAGAAAAAGCAGGGTGGTTATAAATGTCCTGCTGCAGTGGTTATGTACATAAAAATCCAGCCATGCATTTCTCTGGTGCCTACCATATCACAAGTCCAAGGCAAAAAACACAGTACCTAGGGGGTGCTAGATTAACAGAAACAAGAATAATCTACAACATTTCTCCTGTCCCCACAGAACTAAGCATCAACTAAGTTTGATTTTAAAAACACTGCAACAAAACATTTGAGTTTTCAACAACGAGAATAAATTTAATTATATGTATTCACCTAATCATTCAAATGATTTATTAATAGAATCTAAGGCTTTGGGCTTAGAATGCAGATAGAAATCTGGTAACAAGTCCAAGCTCTACTACTTAATAGCTAGGTGATTTTGGAAAATTTATTGAACCTTCCAGATCTTAGTTTCATCATCTGAAAAAAACAGGAACAATCAACCAAATCACAGTTGATTCATGTAAGAGCTTATCACAGCCCCTAGTATACGGTGGGCCCTAATAAATGTCAGTATATAATAATGCAATAATTTCTAAATAATAATATAGTTAGATGCTATGTAAGAACTAAACTAACAGTAACAAACTGAACAATTTAAAATGCAACAAGCAAGTAATTCCACAAAGGAAGTACATTTTTGTTCAAACCCTTATCTTGACTCCTTGTAAAATGTTCTTTTTGTGGCAATTCAATTAGAATGAGATTCAAAAGAAAGAGTAGGAACAAAGAAACTGCACTGTAATAGAAATATTTCCAATCTTTGCCTTTCACCCCATACATGTATACAATCTCCCAAAAGGCCATATAGCGTATTTTAAAACTAACATTTTTCAAATGAAAAAAAAATTTATAGAAAAATACAATACACTGCTCATAAAATTATAGTCAATGCTCCAAGAAGATCAAGGAGTTAGGAGAGAAAAATGGCCATTCTTTAAAGGAAAGGAGAAAAATTTACTTGGAGATTTAGCTATCGCTAAGGGATAAATGTGTGCTAGGAGTCACTAATAAGCCCCTAAAGCACACGTAACTAATAATACAAAAGCCAAGCAGAAAAGACGTGAAAAAAGATGCTACCTATTGTTAGATACTGTCTATAACAAACAACTGTTAAATACCAGTGTCAGGAGGACAGCATTATTTGCATGTGATCAGAAGAATACTATTAAATAATTGCACTTTAAGTAGCATCAACAAAACAGACACATTTTCAGTGCTTTAAAAGAAAGCTCCATCCTGGAAAAATTCCTCTTTTATTCCAAAGTTGTTGCTATCTACAGAAAAATTTTTCTGGAAGACATTTTAAATAACCAGCATAATAATAGACAAGTTACAATTATTTATTTTTACTATCTTCTTTACTATTTAAGATAAGAAGCCAAAGGATAGACCTGTGAACACAAAAAGCCTAAAAACAATCCCTCTGTCCATGACCACACTTACAAGGAGGCATCTGAACAGCCCCCCATCCAAAGTGCTCCCTGTAGCCCAGGAATGAGCATCAGAAGACAGATGGCTAACAGAACACTGCACTGGTCTACCAAAGCTTTTGCTTTATACTAAGAATTTTAAGCCAGCAAAATACTTCAAAAGGGATTATAAATGTATTATCAAGAGTTCATTATCTCCATTCCATAAACAGGAAGGTCACTGAAAATACAATCTTGGAATGTTTAAGAATCACCAACCAATATTATCCCTTTCTCTTATCCAATCTTCAAACTTTCACTTCTTGTTGTTCACACAATGTATATACTTGGATGTTATACAGTCATGCAAAACTAAACACATTGAAAACATCTTCCCTAACTTCCCTATTAGAGTCAGCAGGACCAATATGTTCTCTGGTTTCCAAGCTTTTAAACTCCATAAATCCTTAGCTTTTCTCTCTTGTCTGCTCATGTTAAATCTTGTTAACTTTTACTGTGTAAGAAGTGATAATTGTTCATCCAACACAACTAGGGTTTACAGCTACCTGGTAATCAGTGCTCGCCTCTACCCTCAAACTTTCCATTTACCCTTTACCTTCAAGAATACTGTTTCTCAAGAGTTATTTCCCACGTAATCCTTTGGAAGGGGGAGATAAAGAATTATATGAGTAAAATTAGCATTTCTTGAGCATTTAATGTATCTCAAGAACTCCTGTGTATTCTCTCATTACCACATTCAATCTCAAGTTAAATGTGAAGTAAGTTACATGTTGAGAGGGTGGGAAGGGTGAAAGGAAAGACAAAATATTTGTTTTTGTTATTTATTTATCCATCTTCACTTTTGAATCTCACTCTAACTGAACTAACACAAAAAGTATATTAATCTAACTACAGACTTGTACAAGTGACAGATTTTCTGAATCTAAGTACATTTCTCTTTATATATCATGTTGCTTCTTGATTTTTCAGACCTACAAAAATGAGACTCAAGTAGTTCTCAAACTTATCATTAACAGTTGAGCACCTACTATGTACAACACACTTGGTGGTGGTGATTTGGTCACTAAATTGTGTCTGACTCTTATGACCCCATGGACTTTCGCCCACCAGGCTCCTCTGTCCATGGGATTTCCCAGGCAAGAATACTGGAATGGGTTGCCATTTCCTTCTCCAGGGGATCTTCCCAACCCAGGGATCGAACCTGCAACTCCTGCATGGCAGGTGGATGCTTTACTGCAGAGACACGAGGGAAGCCCACAAGACACCTGGCTATTTGCATTTATGCCTAATTTCATATAATCATCACAACCACTCTCTAAGGTTAAGCACTAAATTTATCACCAGTTGAGAAATTTTAAAAGTAACACATAGAAGTTATAAAGTTACTTCTTCAAGACAGCCTAGCTGAGAAGTATGAAACTGGGACCCAAATCCATGTTGACTCCAAAGTCCATATTCTAAACCATTCCTCTCTCATGAGTGTTAAGCTCCCCAAAAAACCTCCATCTTATCGTGCTGCTTTCAACTTTTCCTTCTATAGTGGCAAAATTTTTTCATCCCTTACAGATGATTTCCCTGAAAACTCTAACATTCTCCCAAAAAAACATCCATTTCCTTTCTCCCTGCAAAATTGTACCTTATTCTCTTCATAAAATCTTCTTAGATTAGTACCATACATTTCTAGTCTAAATGAAATAATGCCAACTCCCATTCCTAGACTTTGTTCTTTCCAAATAGTTTGTGCTTTGGTACAAAGAGTGAGAACTGGACCATAAAGAAGGCTGAGTGCCAAAGAACTGATGCTTTTGAGTTGTGGTGTTGGAGAAGACTCTGGAGAGGCCCTTGGACAAGGAGATCAAACCAGTCAATCCTAAAGGAAATCAACCCTGAATATTCATTGGAAGGACTTATGCTGAAGCTGAAACTCCAATACTGTGGCTACTTGATACAAAAAGCTGTCTCATTGGAAAAGATCCTGATGCTGAGAAAGACTGAAGGCAGAAATAAGGGGTGACAGAGGATAAGATGGTTGGATGGTATCACCTGCTCAATGGACATCAGTTTGAGCAAACTCCGGGAGATACTGAAGAACGGGGGAACTTGGCGTGCTGCAGTCCATGGGGTCGCAGTCTTAGTGATGAAACAACAAAGAGCTAGTGTTACGTATATCAATTCTTGTCCCTTGACATTAGCAGAGTCCAATTTAATCTCATGAATAACAAAGAACAGCAAGGTGCAACACTAGCAAACAGACCATTATATGTATGTAGATAGCTCCAGTACTCTTGCCTGGAAAATCCCATGGGTGGAGGAGCCTGGTGGGCTGCAGTCCATGGGGTCGCGAAGAGTGGGACACGACTGAGCGACTTCACTTTCACTTTTCACTTTCATGCACTGGAGAAGGAAATGGCAACCCACTCCAGTGTTCTTGCCTGGAGAATCCCAGGGACGGGGGAGCCTGGTGGGCTGCCGTCTCTGGGGTTGCACAGAGTCAGACACGACTGAAGCGACTTAGCAGCAGCAGCTTGGTTATATCCTAAAACTGTGAGATTTGGTAGGAGATTTTTCACATTCCTGCAAGATATATCCTCCTATCATTTCTCATTTATAGTCCAAATCTTGTCTACCAAAGTATATCTGAAGTTTCTGATGATATAAAGGAGCTGTAGGATGAGCACTACAAATGGGAAGCAGTTTGTAGTTTAGTACAGCAATTGTTCATACATGGTATTGGCTCAGCTATTAGAATGTTTCCACCATTTCAACAGGCTAGCACCAAACCACGGGTGCATTTTTTATTTGCTATCTTTTGTAAAAGCTTAAAAAAAAAACCACTATGAACGAATATTCTTGACACCCTCACTATTCTGGAAAACCAACCGCAAAATAATTCAAAATGGCCTTTTATCAATCTTAATTATTAACATCTATATTTCTTTTTAAGTATATTTTAATTTTAATGTCTATTGTTAGATAGCATCACCACTCAGTGAACATGAATCTAAGCAAACTCCGGGAAGATGCTGGAACAGAGGAGCCTGGTGTGCTGCAGTCCATGGGGTCGCAAAGAGTCAGACACAAATTAGCAACTGAACAACAACAACGAAAGATAAAACAGTTCAAAATACAAAAGGTACAATATTTCTAAGTTGTTTTCCTATTCCTGAATGCAAACACATTGTTCTCCTCCGGAAGCAAATAATTTTTCATGTGTTTCATGTGTGTGCCTGGAGATATTTTTACATAATACATGTATATACACACAGACACACACAATTTTAAATACATACATAAAGTAAATATATATTTCTACCATTTTATTCCTTTATTAATACATATACACACTGTTCTGTACCTTAATTTCTTGATTTAACGTATTTTAGAAACTTTCTATATTAGTGAATAAAGGGCTTCATCATTCTCTTTTATGGATTATATAGTATTACACTGAATGAGGTAACATAATTCATTTATCGAGTTCCCTACTAATGAACATTTAGATTATTTCCCAGCTTATGCTATTAGGTATTCTTGAATATATATATATATATATATATATATAAAAGATTTTTATCTGCAAATATATATAAACGCTAAATTCTAAGAATTGCAACTGCTGGGTCAAAGGATTATGTACATTAAAATTTTTCTTTTGGGATTTACTTATTTTTTATAGTTATATTTTCCTAGTGTTATTGAGAAATAATTGACATATATCACTGTATAAATTTAAGGCATATATCTTGTAATGTGATTATCACAATGATTCAAAATAATATCTATCTTTTCATATCAATACAATAAAACACAAGAGGAAAAAAAAGGAAAAAATTTTCTCCTTGTGATGAGAGTTCATAGCATTTACTCTCTTAACAACTTTCCTGCATATCATACAGCAGGGTTAGTGATAGTCATGTTGAAATATATTACTAAAATTTTGATAGATATTGCCATACTGCCCGCCAAAGAAGGTTATAATAATTTCCACCAGCAATTTGTATGTGTCTGTCCCTACACCCTTCTCATCACACTGATACTATTCTTTTTGATCTCTATCAATCTGATAAATTTTAAAAAATGGTAGTTCAATGCAGTTTTACTTTCTTTTGACTTGTAAAAGACAGCAGAATGTAGTGGCTACACATGTGGGTTCTGGGGCTGTCCCCTGGCTCTCTCACTCACTTGGGTCTACAGTCACTGTGCAACCATGGGACAGTAACTTAACCCCTGTGACTCTACTTCCTTATAAGTCATATGGGCCAATAATACTTCAATTTCAAATGTTCTTATGAAAACTAGATGAATTAATACATATGAAGTACCTAGAATTGTGCCTAGCACACAGTAAACACTAGTTAAATGGTAGTTATTTTTTCTTATTTTGACTAAGGATTGGCAATTTTGTTTGCATGGTTAATAGTTATTTCTATTGGTTTGTCTGTCAGTTTTTTCATATCCTTTGTCCTTGTTTTATTGGATTAGAATCCAAAATATATAGAACTGCTACAAATCAATAAGAAAAATAAGCCTAAGATAAAAACAGGCAGAGGATGTAAATAGGTCACAAAAAGAGTAAAAACAATTGGTCTATTATAAATCTTAACCACTACCACAACAGCATTCTCACCTTAAAAAGTTATCGAAAGATGATGCTTTTGGAGTTTTTGCTTCTGTAATTGCCTCTCCAGCTACATTTCTGAGTTTCAGTTCATATATGTTCTTCTCTCATAGAAATTTTCTCAAACATTCACAACACTAGGCATGCTCTGAAATTATTCTACTTACTTACTTATTTTTTTTGTCTGTCCCTCTGCACCAAAGTGTGTGATGTTTGAGGGCAGCATAATTGTCAGCTATGTTCACTGCTGTACTCCCAGCATCTAGAAGACTCTCTGGTTCAGACAAAGCAAGCAATAGTTACCTGATTGATGATACTGTTTAAAGTTAAGCTGAAATTGGAACCCTCATAGAGCACAGATGGGAAAATAGTGTAGCCATTTTGGAAAAAAAGTCTGGCAGTCCCTCAAAGGTTAGCATGGAGTCACTTTACCACATGATGCAGCAATTCCACTCCAAGAAAAGTAAAACTATATGTCCACACAAAAACTTGTACGAGAACGTTCTTAACATTATTCATAACATTAAAAAAAAAGTGTAACAACCCAAGTCTCTATCAATTGATGAATGGATAAATAAAATATTCACTCAATGGAAAATTATTCTTCAATAAAAAGAAATGAAATGTTGATATATACTGCAACATGAAAGACCCCTGAAAACACAATGCTGAGTCAATCACAGAAGACCACATATTGTATGATTTCACGGATTTGTAATGTCAAGAACAGACAAAGCTACAGAGATAGAAAGTAGATTAGTGGTTGCCTAGAGCTGGGGGTAAGGGGAGAATTGGTAGTAAATGGGTATAAGGTTCCTTTAGGGAGGTGATGAAAATTTTCTAAGATTAACTGCTGTTATCATACACAATTCTGTGAATATGCTTTAAAAAAACACTGAATTATCAACTTTAGGTGGGTGAACTGTATGGCATGTGAATTATATCTCAATGGAGTTTTGTGTATTTTTTTTAAGTTAAACTGAACAAAATTTAAACTGAATTCTGATGTTTGACACCCAAGGAATAGAGATATCACTACTACTTTGCTGCAACTGCTGTTTGAAAATGGGAAGAAAAGAATAAGGGGAGGAAGGAAAGGAAAACATCCCTTTCTTGAAGTGCTAAAACCATCCTGTTGCCTAAAAAGATTATTCATAGATAACCCAATTTCATTTTTTTCTTCTCCAAAAGTAGAAGCTGATATAGAACTGTAAAATACCCATCTTAAACCCCATCTGTAGCAAAGTGGACCCACATCTCCATAAACCATTACTCCATAGGCCTAACACTGCTTCCTGGCATAATGCTACGACAGGCGAGGACAGCATCAAAAGCCAGCTTTCACTGGTGACTCAGAACACTGCTGAGGAGCTCAGATAGCAGGCAGGACGGTGTTCCATTATGCAATACCATTCTGGCACTTTCATAGGAATCTGAAAGTCACATACATTTTATAGTAGTATATGCTTTACTTCCTTCATCTTTAAAAAAGAACCAAGGACAAGATGCCTTTTAAATACCATTCTCAACCTTTTAAGCTACTGTTTTACAAAATAATAGAAGACTCTTTACAGATATCCTATAATCAGCACACTTGTTTTCAGAGCATTAACCTGAGTGTAGACAAGATAGATTTGTTTCTTATGCCCCAATCTAAAACTTTTTGGTAAAGTAAGCTGCCTATGCAAGCCTTGTTACAAAAAGTTCTGAGAAAGTAAGTATGCTGTAAATATGAGGCACAGGCCTTGGAGCCAGATACATCTCAGTTTGAAACCAGTATTGTCACTTACTAGCCAAATACTCTTAGGCAAGTTACTTAACTTGGCTAACCCTCATTTTTCTAACCTGTAAAAACAAGACAACACAAATTTATGGTGGTATTATGAGGATTCAGCAAGAAAATGTAATATTTTCATCAGCAGCAGCATTCTTGGCATATTGCAGGAATGTACTGCGGCTCAGAGGTTAAAGCGTCTGCCTGGAATGCGGGAGACCCGGGTTCAATCCCTGGGTCAGGAAGATCCCCTGGAGAAGGAAATGGCAATCCACTCCAGCACTCTTGCCTGGAGAATCCCATGGAGGGAGGAGCCTGGTAGGCTACAGACCATGGGGTCGCAAAGAGTCGGACATGACTGAGTGACTTCACTTTCCCTCTGTTTACTCCTCTTCCTAATCACACCTCAATAATTAGCACCCAACAATAAAGCTCAAAGGAAAACTTTCTAAGTCAAGCTGTATACCAGAGCATCACAGAGGCAAAGTCATACAGTAGTTAAAGTGACACAGACTCTGGAACTTTCAGAAATAAGAACATAGCAATGTTGGTATTTTTTAAAATCTCACCAAATTTCATCATCATAACCAGACAGAGCAATCAGGGAAGAATAACCTATACATGACATCTTCAACAAAAGTAGGTGACAAGGAATCTTCCCCCAAACCCTAGAATATAGAATGTGTTAGTCGCTCAGTCGTGTCCAACTCTTTGCGATCCCATGGACCATAGCCCACCAGTCTCCTCTGTCCATGGAATTCTCCAGGCAGGAATACTGGAATGGGCAGAAGATTCCCTTCTCCAGGGGATCTTCTCAATCCATGGATCAAACCCAGGTCTCCCTCATTGCAGGCAGATTCTTTACTGTCTGAGCCTACAGGGAAACCAAGAATATAGAAAGGTGTGGCCAAACATCCAAACAGCAATGGCGATGGCAAAAAGAAGTACAGAGGAACAGCTATGGAAACCACAACTCACCAAAAAAAAAATCACTCCCAGAGAAAAGGACCAATGCTGTGTGGGACCCCAGGCAAGTGGAGACTGAGAACAACTACTGAGATGAAAGGAGTCCACTCAGGTTCCACATCATGGAGGAAAACAATCTCAAAAACGGAAGACTAATCAAATGATTTAACTGTCTATCAATCCAATCTCACAGTGGCTTGTACATCTTCAGAGAGAGACAATCTGAGGGCCCTCCCCCCAAAACACTGCAAAGAGGACTTTAACTTCATTCAATAGTCTAGATTGTTATTTTGAAACCATTAGAGATATAAGATAAAGACAATAAACAATTATGTTAATTCTGTTAGGAATCTAATATTTAACATTAAGAAGTACAAGATCAAAGAAAGTAAGAAGTTAACCTAGTTAAGAAGTTAAGTACAAATCTGAATTAGAATTATCAATGAGAACTCACGTTCTTCCCCCTCTCTTTTCCTAAAAGCAAAGAATCCAGTAGCAATAAGTACCTATATTGTGGTCTTGATATATCATTCCTCAATAAAAAGAACCACAACTCTTTGGAGAAATGGCAGATTCCAGGGCTAATTCAGGGGCTAAACAAGGTGAGCCTGGCATTTTTGTTGTGCCAGAAAGTAAGGAGTTATAAAAAAAAATCTTGTCAAAAGGACACAGAAGGAGCTCCTGTAGGACAAATGTGGAGCAGTTTCAGCATCAAAAAGTATAATGCACCAATTAAAACACACTGCACATACAAAAAGCCAGGACTTCATAATAACAACTAAAAGAAAGAAAGAGCAAAAGAAAGGAACAAGTGAAAATTTGTACACCACTGGAGGATTTTAAGGCACTACTTCCTTATGCTGGAAACTGATCAGTAAAGGGAAAGAATTAAGCATTTCATACCACCTGAACTGTATTTCAGGGAAACCAAACAGCCCTAGTGGATCAAATAAAGCTCTCTGAAAGAGTTCTGGTTAATAAATGAAGAAGGAAAAACATAACTGGAAATTATCATTTTAATCCCTGTGTTGTTGTTCAGTTGCTAAGTCATATCTGACTCTGTGACCCCATGAACTGCAGCATGCCAAGCTTCCTTCCCCTTCACTACCTCCCAGAGTTTGCTCAAACTCACATCCATTGAGTCGGTGATGCCATCCAACCATCTCATCCTCTGTTGTCCCCTTCTCCTCCTGCCTTCAATCTTTGCCAGCATTAGGATCTTATCCAATGAATCAGCTCTTCACATCAAATGGAAATTCAGTTATTCACTATTCAATTTTTTAAAAAAGAAAAGGAATCAGTAATCCAGAATGTGAGGCACTCTACAGGACAACCATTTGGTTTCCATTTGGTTTCTTCAGAAAGCCAGTGGTATATGCGAAAGCACAGTGAGGGGGCAGGGGTATCTGTTCTAGTGTAAAAGACAGTTAAGAGTCGTAGTAATCAAATATAGTAAATGAACATTTTTGGATCCTGATCCAAACAACCCAACTGTAAAAAAGACAAGTTAGACAATCAGGAAACCTAAACAGATATTAGATGACATTAAGAAAGTCTTATTAATTGAATAACTTCTTGTTAATTTTGTGAGGCTGATAGTGGCATCGTAGTTTTTATAAGGAAGAAAACATCTTTTTTAAAAGCAAACATAGGCATTTCAAGAGAAGTAACATGGTATTTGGAGTTAACTTTAAAATATTCTAGCAGGAAGTAAAGTTGTGGGAGGCTGTATGAAACAAGAAGAAGATATTGATGGCAATTAAGTCTAGTCGATGGTTTTATAGAACAGTTCACTGTGCTCTCTACTTTTCGGTATGTTTGAAAATTTTTAATAATAATAGTAAAATATACAAATCAATAAATAAGAAACAAAGAGACCAAAAAAAAAAAAAAAAAAAAAACTAGTGTGAACTCTAAAATAAGACTGCTAGGAGGCTGAATCTAGGTCCACCACTTAATTGTGTGAATTTGGGCGAGTCATTTAACTTCCTTTAGCATGGTTCTCCTTCCAACAAATGGGAGAAATAGTACACCCATTTATTAAGTTTGAATGAGATAATCCATATAAAGCAGAAAGACTGTTTCTAATACATTAAAAAAAGTCAGTAAATGTCAGCCATTATCATAACTATTAGTAATAATATTACTATAGGAGATGTGGTTGCAAAGACTCCTGAATAGTTCTTAATGTAAAGGGCCAATATTTACTTTTTGTCAAAGTTTTTATTTCTTTTTCAAAATCACATTTAAATATACAATATCAAACATCTACAAATAACTATTTTTCCTCTTCTATTATTCAGCTTTTTGAAACTTAATAAGTACAAACATTGCTATCACCAATATAAAAGCAAAGGTCAACTGTTTCAAATTTTATACTATTATTCAATTAAAGTGACAGTATTATGAATATTTTATCTATAATTTATGGTTCTGTTTTTTCAATTTAAATTTTCTCTAAAATGATACATAAAAGAAATTATACAGCTAATAGTAAATCTAAGAAACATACAAAGCAATCTTTTTTTCAACTAAAAGTTGAAAATAGTTTTCTCATCTTTAAACAAATAAAATCAGTTTGGTGCTCATAATACATCTGCTTTACATAATACAAAAAAAAATCCCGTTTGTAAATAAAAAATCATAGTGAGGTCTACAGAGCTGAGGCAACTGAGAAATTTTTCCTTTCACTTTTAATCAGGCTTCCTGTTGTAAGAGCTCAGCAGACAGTGACGCGAGACACTGCCTCCCAACTTCGGTTCACCTTTGCAGTTCCACAAGGGACACCATGTCAAGATTGTTCAGCTTTTTTGATGAGTGCTGCGTGGGTAACTAATGTGTAAATGCAGATACGTATAGAGAGCAGTTTTGACAGTGATGTATTGCAACTAGTTCCAGATGTCGGTAAGGGATGCTTGGCCAGGCATCTGGGGCTCCACTGCCACAGAGCAGTGCCAGGACCAAGCCAATCTTCCCAAGACCATGGCACTTTAATTCTTCAATTAGAATCTTCTTAAAACAATTACTTTTGCTTCTCCTCTTTCAGAAAAACACTAAAATATTTCTACTTTGTTGCTTGTTTTTTAAATTTAAGGAAAGGGAGGTTGAAATCTCAAGCATCTTAACAGTTTGGCTGAATGAAAACTTCAAAGCAAACTGCTGAGATATTCAAAATTAAGCATATATTCATGTTATACCATGAGTATTTTAACTAAATTGCACCAAAATGAGTATGTACAAGGTTTAATTTGTACATTAAACTGATTAGCAAAGTAAATGTTAAGATTGTTCATCTAGTGATACTAGAATTCCTAAGATAATCATTAACATGATACATATATCAATAATTGGTTATCAAATTATCAAGCTTATCTCTCCTTTTGCTAGCTATAAACTTGACAAGTGTATACTAGCTGAAGAAAATGTATTGCATTTGCACTGACTTTAAGAACTGAATGATACATTTTCTAACAATGTATCTCCAAAATAAAATCCTAGAAGGACTGACAAGCAGACTGTGCATAAATGAAATTTCTAGGCAACTGGTTAATGGAGTGCAGAGGTATACAAAAATTCCAAAGTAGAAAGACATTATTATAATCATGCAATGAATAGCCTTTAACCTTTAAAATTGATAAAGTTGCACGTTCTGCATAAAAAATGTTGTAGCATAGCTCCAACATAAGCATTTGGTCTAATGGGAATATTTTCAAATAACCTGTCTGTCTCCCTCTTCTTTCAATACCAAACTCTCTGCTCCAATCAAAAAACTCTCAGGGGATCACCTAAAGCTACATTCTCTCCATGTGGTTTTGCTATAAGGCATTTTCTCATTGATCAAGAAAACTGCAGAAAGCTTGCGTTCTGTTTACCCTAGAACAAAGAAGGTGACTTATATTACTGATTTTTGGTATCAAATCAAAGGTTTTAAAATACTTTTAATGGAAATAAAAGCAAACAGATCTGTCAGAATGATGTTTAGAACTCTACGTTCCTTTTGATTTCCTAATAAATTAAATAAATTGAACATTCTAAATACATTACAAAACTTTTAATCTGTGAGACAAGCTTGTGTTCAGTAACTTTCTATTATAAATAAGCTGTTTAACTACATCCTGAAACTGCTTTGTTTGGTCTACTATAACTTGATATGCTAATTGAAAGGTCAAGAGTAGTTTTAAAAACTGACCAATCTTATTTTTCCAGATGGATCATCAAATTTATTTCTAACCTTGCATTTAAATGATCAACCAGTAAAATTTTATTACAGTCTTAGAATACATTAAAGAATGGTGCCAGATAGCAGAAGAGCTGTAAAGTATTTATTCCCATCTCCCCTTTTATAGGGTTCTGTTATGACAGATTTTTATTGTGACATGCACAGCAAAAAGCTGCAACTTAACCTTAATTTTGGTCCTATCCTAAATATTATGGTTTTGATTTCTAATAAATTATGTTTGACAAACAAAAATATAGTCGAAGAATTTCTACATAAACCATTAATTACTCTGAAATATGGAAACTTTGTCTAGGCAGTGCAATTGCATATATCAGACCTGGCAAGTCAAAAATATTGCTGCCTAAAGAAAATACGGATGCAAGTATATTTAACTGAATGACTTTTGTGTTTTTCTTGTCAGTTTACTAATAACTCAGAAGAATTCCTCTAGACAACAAACTAGTAATTCCAAAAAAAACAAATACAAATGACTATATCCAAAAGTCCAACTTAAAAACTACTGGCATCTATATTCAGCACATAAAGACACAGTAGACTGAGGTCCTACGTGAATTTAGTCTCTGATTTTGAAAACTAACTGCGTAATTCCAGAACTAAACTATGCACAGTCTTATTGCTGGTGGCAGTGTAAACTGGTATAACCATTTCAGAAAGCAATCCAGCAACCTCAAGTAAAGTCAAATACATACATACTCAATAACCCAACATTTTCATTTCTAGTTATACACCTCAGAGAAATTCTTGCCTGTGGATAGGAATAGGTGTACAGGTGTATTTATATGAGTAAAACTTTGGAAACAATTTAAGCATCCATCAACACTGAAATAAACATGAAGTTTATTTGCAAGATCAAATACTACAAAGCAGTTAAAATGAATGAAACTGATCCACAGTTATCAAACTGGATACACCTGGAAAACAATGGTGAGGGCAAAAAGCAAGCTACAAAACTATACACACATACACATATATATACACACTGCATATATACATTTTATTTAATAAATTTTAAAAATACTAACTATATATTATTTTAAAAGACATAAATATATAGTGAGTTTTTTAATTCAAATGAGAAACAACATGCACCAACTATAAGATAAGCACCACTCAAGTACTCAAGTACAGATAGAAAGCTAATGGGCCGATGGGACGGAATCTTCAATCATATAGAAACTGTTTTTTGTTTTTTTTTTTAAATAAATATCTAAAGCAGATATTAAGCAGTCCTAATATTTAGTCAATTTAACATGAGGGAATATGGATGGCCATGTTTTTGAAATATTTTACAATTAAAAATTAATGTGTAAAAACTCCAAATACCTTACAAAACCCTTTCAGTTCAGTTCAGTCGCTCAGTCGTGTCCAACTCTTTGTGACTCCATGGACTACAGCAGGCCAGGCTTCCCTGTCCATCACCAATTCCCAGAGCTTGCTCAAATCCATGTCTATCAAGTCGATGATGCCATCCAACCATTTCATCCTTTGTCGTCCCCTTCTTTTCCCACCTTCAATCTTTCTCAGTATCAGGGTCTTTTCCAATGAGTCAGTTCTTTGCATCAGGTGGCCAAAGTATTGGAGTTTCAGCTTCAGCATCAGTCCTTCCAATGAATATTCGGACTGATTTCCTTTAGGATGGACTAGTTGTATCCCCTTGCAGTCCAAGGGACTCTCAAGCGTCTTCTCCAACACTACAGTTTAAAAGCATCAATTCTTTGGCGCTCAGCTTTCTTTATAATTCAACTCTCACATCCATACATGACTACTGGAAAAACCACAGCTTTCACTAGATGGACCTTTGTCAGCAAAGTAATGTCTCTGCTTTTTAATATGCTGTCTAGGTTGGTCATAGCTTTTCTTCCAAGGAGCAAGAATCTTTTAATTTCATGGCTGCAGTCCCTTTACTTCAAAACCCTTTATAAAACCTTACAAAACCCTTTACTTTAGAATTTCTCCTAATACCTCAATCAAATACATTCATTTAGACACTGCATAACTTCATTAGGTCAAAAATTATTTCCACAATTGAATAATAGAGCAATCTATTCTCCCCCATAAGGTCTCACACAGAAGCTAAACTGTCTAAATACTTAGTACTGATACTACCATTATGTTTTTGTAGCATTCATAATCATAGATATGAATTATGATCATAATCCTTCAAAGGAAAGATTTCCCTAATCACCAATGACCCTCCATTAATCAGTAAATACTCCAGACAAGCTAGAGTCACCAAGCAATTACAATATCTGAGTTTTAGTTCTATCTGAAACTTCACATAAAAATATTTTAAGGAAAGAAGAAGGTTATTTCTATATCATACATGACAAATAATCAAGATACAGGAACAGTAAACAAATTATTTGGATTTCAAGTAAGGAAGCTCTTTTTTTCCCTAAATAAACAATTCTACCTATGAAAGATTAGATCACGAAAACATTTAAAGTAGGTAAAAATCATTCCCAGAAAGAATTTGATAAGACTGTGGTGAATATAAAGGAACTTACTAAGCTAGAACCTCTTTGTGCTACATACAACTTCAGCAGTTTTCTCCTGGAATTAATTTCTAAGTTTTGGAAATATTAAGTTAAATATTAATGTACTGCCTTTTGCATTCAAAGATACTATGCTAGAATTGAACTGGTTGAAAACTGTCCCCTACAGTTAACATTTAAAAAGTATCTCCTAATGCAGAGTTAAATAAGTTTCCAGAATATTCTAGTGAAGACTCCAAATTAGAATCTAAAATAAGGAAGATACTACATTGAACTTAGTGACATTACAATTATGGACTGATCCTTTAAGTGTCAAAGCTGAGAGCAAAAAATACAAAGAAAAATGGATACTTATTAGCTATAACATCAGAAGTAAGCAGTAATGTTTATTTGTAAAAAAATATAATACTTTCTGGCATCACCAACTTGATAGACATGAGTTTGAGCAAGCTCTGGGAGTTGGTGATGGACAGGGAAGCCTGGTGTGCTGCAATTCATGGGGTCGCAAAGAGTTGGACATGACTGAGCGACTGAACTGACTGACTATACTTCTTAAATCAGTGGTTTTCAAAGTATAGCCCAAGTACCCTCGGGCCCCTAAGGTATCCTCACAGTTTCCACAAGGTCAAAACTATTTTCAAAACATTACTATTGCTCTTTATACCCTCATTTGCTCACGAGCATCCAATGAAGTGTATTAGGGGGCCACATGAAGCATGATATCACAACAGATTGATGCAAAGCAGATATGAGAATCCAGCTGCTGAAGTCAGACACTGAAAAGAGTTGCAAAAAAAATACAAAACAATGCCACTCTTTTAACTAATTTTTTCTTTTAAAAACCATGAGTTTTTTTTATTTTTAAAATATCAAAATGCAATTAGTTTATTACTGTTATTTTAAAATAAACTAATAACTTTTTAAAATCTCTAGTATGGTGATTATTGATAGATATAATCTACATAACCAAAAGATCTCTAGGGTTCTCAATAATTCTATACAGCACAGAAAAAGATCTTGAAAACATAAAGAGAGCCAGTGACCTATATCTTAGAGCTCATATGAGCATGAAATGAACTAATGCAAGTAAGAACTTCTCACAAGCCATGGCAAACAATAAGTCCTCAATAAATGGTAGCTGTCATTGTTATACTACAATAGCTGGGACTACTGATAGCATGTTGAGATCCATATTCTTGGGAATTTAATTGTCTCCCATTCTCTAGTAAGCAAAGAGTATTAAAAAAAAAAAACAACAAAAGCAAAAAACCTAATTATTAGTAAAAATTTAATTCATCATATATTCAATATATTCTGATTTAAATTATATTTTAATAGATCTATGTATTTTATTTCTAGACCTGGTGACTTTCCTTACAAAGTAGAAAGGCCTGAGTACCTAAATATACCATGGAGTCTACTAGAGTTCTCTTTTCTTTTGAATCACTAGGAAAAGAGCAACAAGAAGCCTGTGTCCTGTGCCATGCACAACAAATTAATTAGGATATTTCATTCTCATGGAATTAAAGCTATACCTTCCTTTGAAACATAGGATCAATACAGGCACACTGACTAACAGAACTGAAGGGCCTTTGAGCAAGTTTCTGATCAGATCCCTGACTGCAGGCATATCTAGACCAATAGATACTGAGAATCACAAACTGAGTACTTACTTTTCACACTAGTGGTCAAGGAGCTCTTCCACAAAGCCAACCAAAATCTGACCTGCTTTCATTCTAAGGTCACTTCCTTATGTTCCAACTTTTATTTATAAAGATAAAAACAAATATGAATTACAAAGAAAAATAATAATAGTAATAGTAAATATAAAGTATGAAGAAAAGTAATGATACTTAGTATACAGAAACCAAATACCTGGCATTGATCTTATAAAAACTCTTCAACCCTTTAGCCTTCTTTCATTCCCTTAACCCTTCTTTTCTACCTTCTAAACTCCAAAATAAAACCATACTGGATCTCTTAAATTTTTCCTTAAAAAAAAAGAAAAGACTGAGTCAAAGTAGCTACCACAAAAATTTCATCAAGGTGCTAATGGATTCTTTAGTCTTCTAAAACTTTCTTAGACATCACATGACATGTCAAATTGTTCCCCAAAAACAAGGTCAACTGTATAGCACAAGGAACTATATCCTGTGATCAACTAAATGGAAAAGAATATTTTAAAAAAGAATGTCTATATGTGTATAACTTGAGTCCTTTTGCTATAGAAACTGTTACAACATCATAAATCAACTACACTTTCAACTACACTTCAATAAAAAATTAAAAAAAAAAGATCCCCCCTGGCAGTCCAGTGGTTAAGATTCTGGGATTCCAATGTAGGGGCTGGGGTTTTGATACCTGGTTGGGGAACTAGGATCCCACATGCTGGTGGCATGGTCAAAAAAAAAAAAAAACTGTTTCCAAAACTAAAGTAAAAAAAATTCTTTAAACCTATCATGAAAAGAAATGATCTCCCCTTAAAAAGGGCCATATTAACATTATACATGTTAATAAGTTTCATCTTTTTAAAACTGTCTTTGCAACTTAAAATCAGCATTAAGATGAAAGCAATGACACACCATAACACACAGAATACATAAAAAACATTTTCTAAGAAGCATTACAGGTGAATGTAAGTATATACACAGGGTTATGGCAACTTTTTAAATAATGTATATATTTTCATACACTCCAGTGACTAGGACAAATTAGGAAATGTCAATAATCAGCAGCAAAGATAATCACTAGCAGGGGAACCAAGGCATGTTCATCCCCTCCTCTCTTTCTCACAACTGTGTTTCTTCTTGAAAAAGTACTTTTACTAATTTATTTGCACCTGCCCTTGGTTGCAGCAGGGCTTCCCTGCTGGCTCAGATGGTAAAGAATCTGCCCACAATGCAGGAGATCTGGGTTCGATCCCTGGGTTGGGAAGATCCCCTGGAGAAGAGAATGGCTACCCACTCCAGTATTCTTGCCTGGGAAATCCCATGGACAGAGGAGCCTGGCAAGCTACAGCCCACGGAGTCCCAAAGAGTCAGACATGATTGAGCAACTAACACTTTCACTTTAGTTGCAGCACGTGGAGTCTTTAGTTGCAACATATGGAACCTAGTTCCCTGACCAGGAATGGAACCTGAGCCTTCTGTGTTAGGAGCACAGAGTCTTAGCCACTCGATCAGCAGGGAAGTCCCTCACAACTGTATTTCTGAATGTCAAACATCACAGTGGCCTCACAAAACATGCCTGTACTCTGAACTTTCACATAAAAGATTCAAACATAGGCAATGAGACAATGAATGGTAGTAGTTACTGACAAAGAAAAATTCGCATCATTTTTTAAGCTACTTAGCAAAAAACAGGGTTTTCCCTGGTGGCTCAGAAGATAAAGAGTCTACCTGTAATGTAGGAGACCCAAGTTCGATCCCTGGGTTGGAAAGATCCCCTGGAGAAGGGAATGGCTACCCACTCCAGTATTTCTGCCTGGAGAAATCCATGGACAGAAGAGCCTGGTAGGCCACAGTCCACAGGGTCACAAAGAGTGAACACGACTGAGTGACTAGCTTTACTTTAGCAAACAACAACAACTACAAAACCCACAAGAGTACAACTGCTGAAATGAATGATCTATTAAATTTTCAAGTTCAACTACTGATTAATGTGTGTTTCATAAGTATGAAGTACTGAATTAAGGCTGAAGATGTCACAATAGATTATGTGGAGTTTTTAACTAATAATCCAATATAAGCAGCTACAACACTGATACCCTGTATGAATATACAGGAAAATAGTAACGAAATATATACAATTATTAGATTATACAGCTTTTCTTCTACTACGGTCAAATTACAATCCAACTTTAAAACCTTTTCTAAACTGTTAAAAATTTTGTTTATAAAAATGTTACCTATTAGAATATAAATCATGCTCAGGGAAAATATAAAGTTTCAACATGAAGAAATATATATACATTTTAGAATTTCTAAAGAGGTGCTCTCCCCTTCAGCAGAAGTATTATTTACAATGAAAAACCACATGTAGGCAAGAAATGTTTTTAAACTCAGCAGAATAACAACAACAAAAGAGTACCTCCTTTAAAAATAATCGTCAATGATCAACAAAATAAAGGATTTTCTCAGATCTTCCGTACAACAGCCCTAGAGGAAAAAAAAAACACTCTCAAGGCTGCTTGCAAGCACACTCCTTACCCCACCGCTCATCAGGCAACAGGATAAAGTCCATTCTTTTATTAAAGCTACACAGTGTATATGCTGGAGTTAAAAATATTTTCACAGAATTTTTCTAACAAAAGAACATTAGGTTCACAAGCATGTTAGTTTGCTGCCACTGTTTAAAACCTAACTTTAAATATTAAATTTTAATTTTACTTATTTAGGAAAAATTACATAATTCTTCACAACACAGTTTAAAAATAACTCCACTATTAATGCAAGCCCTTTATTTAATCACAGGCTAATTTACTCCTGACAGAAAGTAAATTCCACTATTTTCTGTGAGGCTTTATGAAATTGCCATCATTTTTAATTAATTCTTAATTAAAATATATTACACCACAGCTTCTACCCATCTCTCTTGATATTCTAACATAATCAATTCAAGACCATTTACATATCATTAATTAAAAGCCTTCCTCTCTCATCCTTAAAATCATAATGAGGCTCTATTTCTCATTAGCAGCCTTTAAGGGATAAAATAACAATAGAGTCAAGAATGAATGGTAATTTTAAAAAATAATAATTTATGCCTTTAAATACTATATAGTGGACAGTGCTATTTTCAAAATTTCTCAACTGTGGTGAATTACTGAATTCTTTCTGTATGTTTCTTTCACATCATAGAGCAACAATTGGTTATACTTGGAAACTAATCTCCAAATGAGATAAAAATCAATATGAAATAGTAGTATCTTTGAAACTGGGGGAAAAAAAAAACAGATTTCTGTATCTGGATAATACACCTTACCATGAATGCTACAAACAAGTAAGTTATTATAAAAGAGTGAAAAGAATTACATTGCCTTGTCTTCATTTCCATTTTTTTTAAACTTGCCCTAAATTTTCAGAAATTATATAATCTAAACCATCCACAGGAATCCTTTGCTTTTAAAAGGATACGCTCTTTCAACTGAAGGAACCTGTTGTTAATACTTCTTAGAAATTTTAAGATGCAATTAGAAAAATATAATTGAAATTTCTATCTCTATGCATTTCATACTAGCTTACCACTGTCAGAATGAGGTACCTGTGGTGACATGAAGAATTGAAACAGAAGCTAGTAGGAAGTTCTACAATTAAATTTCAGAGCTGTGATATGTTTTACACATTCTTAAATGAACTGTGATATATGCTGGTACTATAAAAAGTTATCATTTATTGGTAATGAAAGGTAAAAATTAATCACCTATTCAATGATTTTACCTCTTCTAGAGGCTTTTTAAAGCCAAATACAGCTTGAGAGAAGATTTATAATAGCTCAAGTCTTTTAACCCACTGTTTTCAATATTTTGGGGGTAAGTTACAAAATTAATACAACTCCAACTATGATTACTTTTATGATCAGTATAAAATAAAATTTCATTGCTTTTCTTTTGCTTTGAGCAACTGCAGTGGCATTTATTGCCTTCTGCAATACTACAAAAAAAAAAAGGCTGACAAAACTTAATTTGTTACGTTTCTCAGAGTTTATTATTCACAATTATATTTCAAAGCCAAACTATGAACAGAAATAGGAACCAAGTGAGTATCAAAATGCGACCAAAAAATCATGCCACATAATAGAGGCAAAATAAAATCAGACTCATGTCTTAGAAATGTTATGCAGACTTATTGTCACCAGCATTAACTATATCTAGGTCCTTCATATCAGGCAAATCAGATTTATATCACTGTCTTCTGTCAAATGCAGGTGCTCCACCACAACTTGTCAAGACAGCCTGTCTGAATCTTCACACGTCAGACAGAATCACAGCACTTGGTGTTTTGGTCTGTTGACAGCAATTTATTTTGATGTGTTGTCACAATATGGAATTCTTCAGTGCTATGCACCATGGTGCCAATAAGTCCCACTATACTTTCTTCTACTGCCAGATGCTACAGGTTTAGTAAGGGGAGAGGGCAAAGTTCTGCCTTACTTTAAAAATCACTTTTTTAAAGCTCTAAGCACTTAATTTTCAAGTGGAGAGGAGTGCTAAACAGAAGCAAGTATTTCATTCTTTAATCTCAGCATCCAACATCCTGTTCAGTGCTACAACCAAACAACCTGGGTGAAGCAAAGCCAGTCACCTGCTAGGAACAAAGTCAAAGTGAAGTCGCTCAGTCGTGACCGACTCTTTGCGACCCTGTGGACTGTAGCCCACCAGGCTCTTCCGTCCATGGGATTCTCCAGGCAAGAGTACTGGAGGAACAAACAGGGACTTAAAAAGTCCTTAAACTCAAAACTCAGAGGGGTCCCCCCTGAGAGTAAACAATAGCTGGGGCTACACATCCAGTGTGGTAAATTGTTTTCTCAGCTCTATCACAGGGCCAGTTTCAATCCCACAGTAAAAACTTCAATTCTGTACAGTGCAAACGCCTATTAAGTAACTATGTGTAAAGCCAGGCACTAGGGGAAACAGGAGAATGAGATGATAAATGGAAATAAATTTGAGCTTTTAAAAATACATTTTTCAGAAATCTGTAGAAATTATACATTTCTACTCTATAGAGTAGTAATGTAAAATACAACTTACACAAGAAATATAAAAAAGACAATTAAATGTGGCAGAAAAAAGTTAATACAAAAAAGATCAGAAAAGTTTTAAACCTTGTCATCTTTTCCTATTTTTAACTTTTCATATTAATAGCCTCTGTCTAAAATCAATTTAAAAACAAACAGCACAGGGTTATACTAGATTCATATATTTCCCCTCTAAATAAAGATTTCACAATATCTACATCTAAATCATTTTCTTATAAGCAAGAAAGGTATCAATAGTGTGCACATGTTTCTGGCTTCCACACAGTTCAATTACTCTATTGCAGACAGAGTTAAAAATTTTAAGTTAAAAAATAAAGATCAACATTCTTTTGAGAAGTTAAAAAGTAGCTTTATATTTGGCGTTATACATTAGAAAATTCAGGATTAAAATTTTTTTGTCAGAACAGTAATATTTCAAACAAGCGAGTAGTGTATGTCATGAACCCAAATAACAATGGAAGCAACCTAGATGTCCATCAGCAGATGAATGGATAAGAAAGCTGTGGTACGTATACACAATGGAGTATTACTCAGCCATTAAAAAGAATACATTTGAATCAGTTCTAATGAGGTGGATGAAACTGGAGCCTATTATACAGAGTGAAGGAATCCAGAAAGAAAAACACCAATACAGTATACTAACACATATACATGGAATTTAGAAAGATGGTAATGATAACCCTCTATGTGAGATGGCAAAAGAGACACAGATGTATAGAACAGTCTTTTGGACTCTGTGGGAGGGGTCGGGGGATGATTTGGGAGAATGGCATTGAAACATGTATAATATCATATAAGAAACGAATTGCCAGTCCAGGTTCGATGCAGGATACAGGATGCTTGGGGCTGGTGTACTGGGATGACCCAGAGGGATGGTATGGGGAGGGAGGTGGGAGGGGGGTTCAGGATGGGGAACACGTGTATACCCGTGGCAGATTCATGTTGATGTATGGCAAAACCAATACAATATTGTAATTAGCTTCTAATTCAAATAAATAAATTTAAATTTAAATAAATAAATTGACAAATGCACACACAAAAAAGAATGAACCACAAGTCTAAGCACAACTTAAAAATAAACCAGTATGGCTATGTAACAAGCATGTAAAGTTCATTTTCAAACTTCACAACCTAACTATACGTGTTTTTATACTTATGAATTATAAGCAGGGACTCTGGTAATACTTATCATCTACAGCTGCTACACACTGTAGTCATAAGAACTATTCTCCAAATAATTCCACAATAATTTTTTTAATCTAACAATCCTAGTATCTTCTTTGTGAGGTAAGTTGGCAGTAGACAAAATGGAATTTTTTTTAACTTTATGTAAAACCAAAAAGACAAAAGACATCATAGTGAGCCAGAACCAATGTTGAACAAAGATTCCCAAGCTTAAAATGATTCCTTTAAATTATACTCTACGAGTTCTTAAATTAGATCAGTCTAATAGGTCTGCCTTTTGGCACAAGTCTAGAAGGCACCATTCACATAGTATTTTATAAATTGTGCAACCTGTATTTGTACAACTCAACAAACCTGGATGTAAAGATAACCTCACTGAAGTTACTCTAAGTGTGCACCCGCACGCGTGTTCCTTCCAGAAAAAGGTCTCTCTCTGGCACAAACCCTAGTCTATTCTATAAGAAAGTTACAGCATCACATAAATCACAAGTTCCCTCTCGTCTATCCTCAAGATCTCTAGGTAAATAAAGCTTCAAAGAGTACTGAAGTGTGGGACACAAATACTCTTCCTGAAGATAAGCTGCAGGCTGACTTTTACCTAGTAAATAAGTCTGACAAACAGCAGATGTATATGATTCAGTAAGTGCTGTATTCAGAATGCATGTCTAATTTACTCTAAAGTAAATTACACTGACACCATCAAACTTACCTATATGTAGCCTTTACAGGCTGTCACCAATAACACCAGCCAATGCAAAACAGTTCTTCTGTCTAGTTTCATGACTGATTTTCACAAAGAATGGAAAGTTAAGTGAAAAATGTTGATTAAAAAAAATAGCTTGACTGCCATGTAATGGGTGAAGAGCAGCTACATATG
Organism: Bos indicus; assembly: GCF_029378745.1. Classification (NCBI taxonomy): domain Eukaryota; kingdom Metazoa; phylum Chordata; class Mammalia; order Artiodactyla; family Bovidae; genus Bos; species Bos indicus. Next base: position 96,303,155 of record NC_091770.1, on the reverse strand, counting down.
CATAGATGTATTAATCCACAGAAAAACGAAACTACATGAGAACCCTAGTTTTCTCCCCCAAAATAGTAAGAAAAGCCCAATCATCTAACAATCAGAAGAAAAAAAAAGAAAGGGGGGCGGGGGGAGAGAGAGAGACTACAAGAAAACAGAGAATAAGAGAGCTGAGATTTGGCAAAGGTCATGGAAGGAAAAAGGAAGGGAGAGATGGGAGAAGGATTAAAAATTCAAGAACACTAATAACCCAGTACCCAATGAAAAACAGTACAATAAAAATAGAACTAGCTGCACTATGACTTGCAAGATTCAGGCTGTAATCTTTATCCCAGTTCTGCAATTAACTTAGGCAAGTGACCTTGGTAAATCCCGTACTTAGCCTCTCTAATCTCAGTACCCAACTTTGTAAAGCCAGAATAATATGTGTCCTGCCTACATCAAAGGTTGTTATGAGGATTTAGTAGATTATGTAAAAGCACTTTGAATAGTAAAAAGCACCATAAAATAGTCAAGGACAACGTAAGATAAATGAAAAGCAAATATCACTTTTAGATCTCCCAGCTCAAGAGAGCAGACTGAGCTCACGTGTTTAATCTCTACTCTTCCCTTCCAAATTTCCACTGATGGAACAGTAAAGAGTATAAATCCACTGAGAAAGGGGCAGAGACTGCAGGAGACCAAATTTCGATAAATTTCTGGAAGACAGATAGCAAATGAGATTACACTGATAAATACACCACAGTGGAGGAGACCCAAATTAAACAATGAGAAAAAATTGCAATAGAAGCAGGAGCCAGTTTTATCAGCAAAGACTGGGAGATGCCCCAAACCTGGACAGAGAATAGCAACAGGAAATGGGGCAGCAAATTAAAAGAAGGCCTATTTGGCCTTGAGGTTGAAGGATGGCAATTGGGAACAGTGTTTTCAATCTCAAATCCCTATTCTGGAATAGGAATAGGGCCTGGGCCATTTGGTCCCTTCCCACAATCCCTGGGTGAAGAAGATCCCCTGGAAGAGGAAATGGCAATCCATTCCAGTATTCTTGCCTGGGAAATCCCATGGACAGAGAAGCCTGGTAGACTACAGTACATGGGGTCGCAAAGAGCTGGACACAACTGAGCAAGCATGTATGCATGCACACTTCCCATACAAAACCAAGCCACTGCAAAGAATATCATTTGCCCCTTTTGCCCCAGGACTATTGTCCAAAAATAACCAAAATGTAAAATTAAAAGCAGAACAAACAGAGGAAGAGATGTTATCTCATATAATGAAAGTCAAAAAACACAATCTGATGTTGATGAACTTGAAATTTTGAAATATTATTTATGTTACGAAAATAACCCCTACCAGAACTAATACTATAACAAAGGTAGAGAATAAGAGGAGAAAAGGAGGTAGGAAACAGTATAAATAAAGCAAATTCCTCACCATAGAAAAACTATATACACAGTAAAAGCGTATAGTTGAACTACAGTGGGTAGCTAACAGACAAATGAAAAACAGTAAGACGAAACGTGCTCTCCTCTGAAAAGTGAGACTGTAGGAAAGAAAGAAAACTTTTTTTCAATTGTGAAAGGGGAATACTTTTATATTAAAATTACTCACTAACCACTTGAAGAAGATTCTTTTCAAAATGGATGGACCCAGAAAGTTAGCCTGAGGGATATAAAATCTGACTACCTACTCTGGTATCTTTCAATCTTTAGGAAAAAACCAGACATAATTCTTCAGGTCTTGAGAACAAATTATCTTACTAAGCACACAAGTAAGGAAAAAGGAATGGAACTGAGAAATAAGGAAGATTTTATCTTTCAGCATTTTGATAAAAGATGAGTCAGAAATGAGGGGCTGTAATTCCCTAATCCTTCAGGCTGAAGGATGGCAATTGGGAACAGTGTTTTCAATCTCAAATTCCTATTCTGGAGGTTGTTAATCACCTTGAATGGTGGATGGCTTAATTATATAAGGACCACATTAATGTCTCAAAGGAGGGAGAGTGATCTGATAGGAGGTTTTAATTTGAAACACTCTTCATAAAATTAAAAATGAATGCCAAACTGACTATAATCTGTGCCTCTGTGGAGAAGTAAAAGGCCAATACAGCTAGAAGAATACAGTGTGATCAATTGGGCTTTGAGGCCAAATTGATCCAGTACTAGTCAATAATCATGAGTGTTATTCATAAGACAGTCAAAAGGAAGTAGTCTCCATTTGTTTCAGTTAGTAGATCTTTCTATAGGTTATTTTCAAACAATTAGAAGAACTGCTTATGTCTGTGAAAGAATAACAATTTCAGACTATTCATATCATCTAGAATTACTCTACAGTACTAAAAATTCTGGGATCCAAGAATATCTAGGCTACAGCATTAATATTAAAAAGAACAGTATAGTTTGGGAAAATCTGGATCCATTCTATTCTGTTCTTGAGCTTTACTAGCAATTCAGTGTTCAAAGCCTTTAAAAGCTAACAAGGGTAAGAGCTCTTTTCAAAGTACACAAAAGTATAACTAGAGGAACAACAAGGTCAAACATGAAAATGTCCATCTTTGGTGAGAAAATTCTATCTGCTACTTTTGATTCTTTCATGGTTTTCTAGGATCCAGGACCACTACTGACAGGTGTGTTTGTCCCATCTGTTGGACTCTATAGCAGCTCTGTCCAAAAGAATTATAATGCAATCCATAATGTCATTTTAAATTTCTAATAGCCAAATTTTTAAAAAGGAAAAAGAAAACAGATAAAATTAATTTTAACAATATATTTTAGTTTGACATATTCAAAATATTATCATTTCAACATGTAATGAAACTTTTTAAAAAGCTTTAATGAGATATTTATCTTGTTTTCAGTTTTTGTCTTTCAGTATTTTACATATACAGCACATCTCAATTCTAATATACCACATTTTAAATGCTTAATAGCCACAAGTGGCTAGTGCTGAGATACACTTATTTGAGAAGTTCTTCTTTCAACTGGCTGGCATGACCAAACAAGAGCAAAGTCAGTTTCCAAGTCAACTGCACTTCCCTAATACCATATAGGATTAAGCAGGTTCTTCTTAGTGGTAGTTTATGAAGCCTTGACCTCCATTCAAATAACCCATTTGACTGGTGGAATGAACACACTTGTTTGCTTTCACACCTTACTGAAACTGTACTCAAAGACAAGAAAAGGACAGGGGGACCACATAAATCTGCAAGAATTAAGAGCAGAGAACAGACTAGGACCCACTTTGTTCTATAACATCAGGAACCAGACTTACACATCTCCACTTTTGTCTCTCCCACCTTCCAGCCAGGAAATTGGTGGGAACTTCTCAGGGGAATTGCCTAAGAGACAGCTGGTTGTCCACACACCAAACCCATCACCCTATGGTGAAGACTACCAAAACCAAGAAGCTCCACCCACATGCACTGAGTTTTCATCTGTTTCTAAGTGCCTGAAGCATAAATATCCCTCTATTCTCAAGCATTTACTGAGAAGCTACTACATGCAGGGCACCATTCTACAGCACTGGGGATACACCAATGAACAAAACAAAGTCTGTCTCTCTCAAGGAGCTTACATTCTAAAAGGGAAATAGACAATAAACAAATGCAAAATACAGAAGAGAAGTAGAAATAAAACAGGAAAGGGGGATAGAGTATAAGGGAAGGGAGAAGAAGGAATGCTGTTTTAACCAGGAAGGTCAGAGATTTGAGCAGAGGCCAAAAGGGAGGGAGAAAACCACACAGATGTCTGCAAAGAATTTCTTAAGCAGAGAATTTCTTAAGAATTTCTTAAGCAGAGAGAAGAGCAAATATAAAACCCCTGAAAGGAGAGCACATTTGGCCGACTGGAAGTTCACCTGGAGCAAAATGAGTGGCACAGAATAATGAGGAGTAACATCAGAGAGAAGTGGACCAGAAGACAGGCCTGGAAGACTCTAGTTAAAGACTGAATTTTTATTTCAGGTGAAATGGTAAGCCGTGAGAAGAAAAGTGACATTATTTGACTTATGCTGTAAAAGAAACCCTTTACCAGATGTCTGAAGAAATGACTTGTGGGGCAGTGTGAGTCAAAGCAGAGAGGTCACTTAGGAGGCTATTAGAATCATCCAAGAAAGACAAAAAGGTAGTCTGACAAAGAGAGGAAGAAGTGAGAAGGGGTAAGATTTGGGTTATGCTTTTGTTTTAATAATTTCAATTATTTTTAAAATATCAAAAATGAAAAAACAGTACAAAAAGTAACCACATATTCTTTACCAGGTTCACCTATTTACCTGCTGTCAACATTGTACTCCTCTATCGTGTGTGTGTGTGTGTGCGCACACACACACACACAATTTCTGAATCACCTGAGGGTAAGTTTCATATATGATGACCCTTTATCCCTAAACACTTCAGTACTTCTTAAAAATGCAACATTCTCTTACATAATTACAGTACAGTTAACAACTTCAGTAAATTTAACATGATCTGTGGTGTTGGAGAAGACTCTTGAGAGTCCTTTGGACTGCAAGGAGATCCAACCAGTCAATCCTAAAGGAAATCAGTCCTGAATATTCATTGGAAGGATTAATGCTGAAGCTGAAACTCCAATACTTCGGCCACCTGATGTTAAGAACTGACTCACTGGAAAAGACCCTCATGCTGGGAAAGATTGAAGGCAGGAGGAGAAGGGGATTTCAGAGGATGAAGTGATTGGATGGCATCACCGACTCAATGGACATTAGTTTGAGCAAGCTCTGGGAGTTGGTGAGAGACTGGGAAGCCTGGTGTGCTGCAGTCCATGGGGTTGCAAAGAGTTGGACACAACTGAGCGACTGAACTGAACATTTTACCATTTGTACTCCAATTATACCAATTGACCCAAAAATGTCCTAGAATTTTGATCCCCTCCATTTCAGGATCCAGTGTAGGATGAGATACTGTATTTAGTGTCAGTCTCTTTAGGTTCCTTTGAAGTGAAAGTGAAAGTCACTCAGTCATGTCCAACTCTTTGGGACCCCATGAACTATACAGTCCATAGAATTATCTAGGCCAGAATACTGGAGTGGATAGCCTTTCCCTTCTCCAGGCGATTTTCCCAACACAAGGATCAATCCCAGGTCTCCTGCATTGCAGGTAGATTCTCTACCAGCTGAGCCACAAGGAAGCCCAAGAATACTGGAATGGGTAGCCTATCCCTTCTCTAACAGATCTTCCAGACCCAGGAATCAAACCAGGTTCTTCTGCATTGCAGGCAGATTCTTTACCAACTGAGCTATCTTTACTCTGGGACATTTCCAAAACGTATATGACATTAACATTCTTAAAGAATAAAGTCATCTCCCTCCATTTTAAAATTAGAATTTTCCTCCTGTTGGGTTTATCTGAACTTACTCGTGATTAGATTCACGTTATGTACTCCCCGTGATACATGGGCAATGTTGTGATCTTCTCGGGTATCACGTCTGGAGGCACCGAGTGTCCATCCGTTCCTCCCTGGTGCGGTCAATTTGATCACCTGGTCAAGGTACTGCCTAATTTCTACACTGTACTACTTAGGTTACTTGTTTTGCCTTACCACTGAAATATTTAAGACCACATAAATATTCTACTCCTTAACAAAATTTCCCCCTATATTTAGAATTTGTTGATCTTCCTTGCCTGATCCAATTTTAACCATGATGACTGCAAAATGATGATTTTCCAACTCCAGCATTCTCTCACATTCTCTCCACATTTACTCACTTGCCTCTGCATTCTACTGTAATAGTCCTCCCTCTTCACCCATTCATGTACCTCTGTTGTTCAATTATCAGTATGAATTCATAAATTCTGATTTTTTCCGATGGTTTTATAATTCATTACTGTACTTAACTGTTTTGTTGCTCAAGCTGTCCCAGATGTGGCAAGCAGGAGCTTTTCAAACTGGCTCCTATGTCCTTGTGATTTGTCCCCATCATCTTTTTCAGTAATTCCCCACCTCCTGGCATAACAAAATGCTCCAGGATCAACTTGTACCTACTCTGCCCACCCTGGAATCATCCATTTCTCCAAGGTGCTCAGTTCTTTTAGTGAAGAATGATACTGGAGTGGGGACCTGGGTGCTAGTTGTGCACACTAATACTGTGATACGTTTGTTTCTTGGCCCTTTTAGATTCTAATTAAAGGGCCAACTGATGTTGCTCATGGAATGAAAATGAGCTATAAAAGAAAAAGAAAAATCAATGGTTACTTCAGCGTTTCTGGCTTAAGCTACCAGATGAGTGATGCTGGCCTATATTAAAACGAAGAAAAAAAAGTTTACAGAGGAAAATCAAGAATTCCATTTTGCATGTGCTCATCTTGGACTCCCTTATTAAATATCCAAGTGGAGGCATTCAGCAGGAAATTGGATGAGTCCATAACTCAGGAGAGAAGCTCAAGATGATGATATAAATTTGGGGAAAATCAGTATAATATTTAAAGCCATGGGACTAAATGAATGAAAAGATAGGGGTCACCAGACATTTGAGGACAGACCAACATAAACGGAAAAATATATAATCCAGAAGAAAAAACAATCCTGGTAGCAGATGAAAACTTAATGGGAAACAAAAGAAAATCTAAAATATCCTCAGTGATATCCTTAGAGATAGAAGACCTATATCACTGAAACAAAAGAAGGGAACGAAGGAAAAAAAATCAGTCCAAAGCCACTAGGCAGGGGTGAGTAAGGCAGATGTCTGGAGGGAGGTGGGGAAGGACGCACACCTAACGCAGGGTCGGCAGATCCCAAAGGGGACCTTGGAGAATATCTTCATAGATACCAATGGTGGCCTAGTGTGGGCTATGGGAGCCTCAAGAGGGTGACGAGAACACTCATGGGCTTGAGGGAGCAGTATTCTAGAGTACTAGATAGAGCCTCAGAAGGGCAAGAAGATCATCCCAGCAGAGGGTGAAGGCTTAAGACTGGGGAGAAGAGGCAAACAGTGACAAGAAGTTAGTTATAACCAGGGAGGGCTGATCTTCTAATAATGATATATATTGAATTAACAGAAGACAGGTTTCTCACTGTCAAAGAAGGGAGCCACAAACATGGAACAGGAGAAAATTGTAACTTTGTTGTGCTGAAATGGATTCATGGTTTATAGACAGGGATTTAAAATTCTCCTGAAAGTGTGTGTATGTAGGTATACATGCTGTGTCTGTCTGTGTGTGTGAGTATTCTTTAGGACTTTGGGGACTTAGGAGCATCAACACTCACTAGCAGTGAGATGCTTGTTTGCAATTCTTGGTTTCTAAATGCCATTCTCCACAAAAAGAAACCAGGGACACGTAGAGAATATGGCTGATTCCAGGGCTGGGGCAAAAAAAATACAAGCTGAGCTTGGAATATCTTGTTGGATCAGAACATAAGAAACCACTCAAAGAGTAATGAATTCATGTCAAAAGAATACAGAAGACAGTTTGAAGGGCTCTCATTGACCATGAGAATTACAGAGACAATGGTTCCAACATTCATGAGTTGCTAACCAAACTGTATTCTCTGGGCATCTTGCTATATAGAAAAAAGAAATTGTGATTTGATAAAACAATCATAGTTGGGGTTTTCATTATTTGCAACCTACACACATAGGTTGACAGGGGTAGGAGGGATGACTGAAAGCCAGCAAGTCCTAGTACTGATTAGAAGGTTAAGAGACTAAGTAACTTTAGACTTGGTAAGACAAAAATACATGTTGATACTCATTAAAATAATAGAATGTGAAACTCTTTAAGTTTGTATATGGAAAAGAGTAAAGCAAACCCAGTCAATTAAGAGAGTCATATAATTAGGCTATACCTGTAATGTTTTACTCCTTTAAAAAATCTGAAGCAAATATGACTACATGTATTACTTTGATAAAGCTGAGTGTGGGACATGGCTGTTCATTTCATTACTAATTTTCTTATGCTTTCAATAGATCATAAAACATATCTAACTTTAAATCGTCAATTGAGAAGCTACTGGACAGGACTTCTCTAGCAAACCTAAGATATGGGTCTCACATTGATCATCTGAACAATGATTTAACCACCAGCTGTGCAAGAGTCTTAAAAACTCAACATTCAGAAAAACTTAGATCATGATATTCAGTCCCATCACTTCATGGGAAATAGATGGGGAAACAATGGAAACAGTGACAGACTTTATTTTCTTGGGCTCCAAAATCACTGCAGATGGTGACTGCAGCCATGAAATTAAGAGATGCTTGCTCCTTGGAAGAGAAGCTACGACCAACCTAGATAGAATATTAAAAGCAGAGACCTTACCTTCCCAACAAAGGCCCATCTAGTCAAAACTACGGTTTTTCCAGTAGTCATGTATGGATGTGAGAGTTGGACCATAAAGAAAGCAAAGCACCGAAGAATTGACGCTTTTGAACGGTGGTGTTGGAGAAGACTTGAGAGTCCCTTGGAGTGCAAAGAGATCCTAACAGTCCATTCTGAAGGAGATCAGCCCTGGGATTTCTTTGGAAGGACTGATGCTGAAGCTGAAGCTCCAATACTTTGGCCATCTGATACAAAAAGCCAACTCATTAGAAAAGACCCTGATGCTGGGAAAGATTGAGGGCAGGATAAGAAGGGAATAACAGAAGATGAGATGGTTGGATGGCATCACCGACTCAATGGACATAAGTTTGAGCAAGCTCCAGGAGTTGGTGATGCTACAGTCCATGGGGTCACAAAGAGTCAGACGTGACTGAAGTGAACTAAAATGAAGCAAGAGTCTACAGAATCAAAAAAGAGGTGGAGGCAATGCTAGCTAGTTTAAGTAGAAGAGGGATTAAGGAAAGATATGGAGCTTATAGAATTCCCAAGAGGGCCTGATGCCTATGTAAACTGCAATACCACCACCCAAATCCTCATTCATGACTGCTACTAGGCACCAGATCCACGGCTCACATCTTGGGAGCCGAGGATTCTGCCATGTTACACCCTCCACCATTTGCTACCCATGAAGGCCAGTCTCTATGCCAGCACTCCCTTCATTAGGAACAGATTCCCCACTGCACCATGTTCTTCACACTTTTCTCTCTGAAACTCAAGTAACTGCATCTGATTGTGTGAGTCTGAATCACATGACTGAGCCCTGGTTATTATAAAAATAAAGAAACTATCTTTTGGCTTGGGAATACAGAACCAAAAGTAGGATTTCCCCCATATAGGACAGCCATTCCAAGAGCTGAGTAACTACATATTTTTTAAAAATCCAAAAAGTCCACTATAGTCTATGATCACTGAAAATTGGCCTAAGAGGTCTACTTAACACAAGAAAACACTTAAGCATAGTCAGGATGAAGATCACAGACCTCACAGGTTCAGAAGGTTACATGTATGGTTTACTGGACACTATAAAGGGCTACTTACCCCTCTCCTCTACCATCACACACACACACACGATGCATGCATCTACTCATTCCTGCCCATCAGCGTAAAGTTACATCATAAAATATATTATTTGAACAAAGTGTCTTTTAAATTATAAATCCCTTGAGAACTGTAAAACATTAACCTAACATCAGTCAATAGTAAGTTAGTATAGAGTACTCACCTCTCAGAGACAAACACTAAAAAAGTGGAAAGCTTTATAAAAGCAAAGAGAAGGAAGTGATGATTAGGGAATGCATACGATCATCAAAACAAGTATTAAAACAGAACTGACTGTATTTTTTATAATTCTTCTTTCATAAAGTAACCAAGTTTTTTGTCCATTTCTCTATTTAGTTGTCTTTTTCTTAATAAAATGAAGGAATTCTTTATACATATATACACACACACAGATATATATATATCCTAATATTAATTACAATGATCTACATTGCAGTATCTTCTCCTACCCTGAGGCTTATACTTTTGTTTTCTTTATGGTTTATAGTCTTCATTTTAATGTAACTGATTCGATCTTTTTCTTTTAGATGTGATTTTTGTGTTATGTTTAAAAGAGATCTTTCCCTACTCTGAAGTCACAGATAAAACTATATTTGCCTTTTTCCTTGGTTTTTAATTGAGATGGTAATTGTCTTCAAGATATGAAGAACTTAGATTATCCTCAGAAGTACAGTTGCATTATAGAACCAAACAGCTACAAAGAAAATAGCTAGGACCACAGGATTTTTTTTTCCCAAAAACAAATCAGTATCAAGATGAAAAATAATATAAAAATAACTTATCAAATGTCAGTCTGTACCACATCCTCCCATCCAAAAAATAAAATTTTAATGAAGTGCCTCTCAAAAGTAAAATAATTATAATCAATCTGCAGTTGTGAACTACCTACTTACTAAAATTTACTTGTAACCCCAAAATCAATCCTCAGGTACGTCAGCAGTCATTTGCAGACATGCGTATGTGCAGAATGGAGAAAACTTTGAGCTGCCAGATGTGCATGTTCTCAGCTGGTTCAGCAAGAATCCTTTTTGTAGTTTACTTAGTGCCATGTTTTCACATTTTTTTGCTTTTTTTTTGGTGATTTCGTTATTTTAAATGACCCTAACCAAAGTCCTAAAATGCTGAATAGTGTTCCTAAGTAGAAGAAGAATGTGAGGAGCTTTACAGAGAAAATATGTGTATCAGAAAAGTTTTAGGGCTTCCCTGGTAGCTCAGTGATAAAGAATCCACCTGTCAATTCAAGAGACACGGGTTCTATGCCTTATCTGGGAAGATTCCACACACCACGGAGCAACTAAGCCTACGTGCCTGTGCTCTACAGCCTGGGAGCCACATCTGCTGAGCCCACACACTGCAACTACTGAAGCCCATGCACCCTAGACTCAATGCTCCTCAACAAGCGAAGCCATCACAGTGAGAAGCCCATGTATAACAGCTAGAGAGTAGCCTCCGCTGGCTGCAACTAGAGAAATGCCCACACAACAACAAAGACCCAGCACAGCCATAAATAAATAAATAAATAAATTTTTTTAAACTTTATTTAGGCAAGAGTCATAGTCCTATTGGCCATGAGTTCAACGTTAATGAATTGACAATATATATTAAATAGGGATTTTTAAACAGAAATACACATACAACAAAGTTATGTACTGGTGGAATGAAAAAGGTATGACCAGAGATTCACAGGAATCTAACCCTGTATTTTCCTTAGGAGCAATGGTTCAGAATTCACTAATTTGGTATTCAAGGAAACATTATGGAACATAACTTTCATGAACAATGAAAATGGATTGTAACTTTAAAGTTGCAGAAAGTAACTTAGGATTCTTAGGATCTTAGGATCCTAACTACTTAGGATTCTGTCAAGCAACAGCTGTTTAGATTTTCCACTGGAAAAATGTTATAATGGTAGACTACCAAAACAAGGCTTAAAAGTAAATACTGTATGTATATAGTGATTTATCACCATTCAGAATCTCCCATTTCGTCTTGAAGGCCAGGAAAGTACTTTATCTATATCTGTACTTTATCTAGACTTGATCCATAAGCAGACTTTATTTACATACCCAGAAATGAGATTTAATAACTCAATGTATAAAACACTGATATATAAAGCAGAACAGAAATATATTAATTATTTTAAAAAAGAAATGTCTCTCTTAACATACTAATATTTCATACTTGGGGAGCTTCATTCTATCATAGTATCATGATACTTGATATCAAATTAATAATCAAAAGTCAACTGATAAGCACAGAACTAGATAGTATTGAATGATATTTAATAATGAAAATGGTCTGATGAACTATCCCTGCCCTACAATAAAAACACATTTCTAATAATAATAATCTACCTTATTTATTAAGAACTAATTAGATACTGATAAATTAATTTGATCATGTAAGCCTCACAACAACCCTAAGGTAGGTAACACACTATTAAACATTTTAGACTAGGAACTTGAGTTTAGAGAGGTTTAAGAATCTTACTAAAAGTCATGCCTTTAGAACTCTTCACAGGCTTCCCACCATTCTTCGGAATAAAATTCAAATTCTTCTTCACTAGGCCCCAAAGCCCCCGTGTGATCGTGCTCCTATTCATCTCCCAACCTCACTACCACCATTCTTCCCCCTTACACATTATGCTCCATCACCCATGCATCCATTCTGTCCCTCAAATACAGTAAATCCTTTCCCACACTCAGGCCTACACATTTGTTGGTCCTTATTCCTGGAATGTTTTTCTCCTGGCTCTTTTGAAGCCTGCTCATTCTAACTATCCCAGTCTCAGTCAAATGATACCACTTCAAAAGTATCTTCTTTGAATAATCTATCTAAAGTGGTCTCATCTAGTATCGCTTTCATCATTCTGTTCATTTCAAGCACAGCACCTCATTCAATCATTCATTTACTTTGATTTTGTCTATTTCCCCAGAAGCATGCAAAAGCTCAGTTAAGAAGTAGATTATCTGATTTATAGGCTTCCCTGATGGCTCAGCTGATAAAGAATCCACCTGCAATGCAGTAGACTCCAGTTCAATTCCTGGGTCGGGAAGATCCCCTGGAGAAGGGATAGGCTACCCACTCCAGTGTTCTTGGGCTTCCCTTGTGGCTCAGCTGGTAAAGAATCCACCTGCAATGTGGGAGACCTGGGTTCGATACCTGGGTTGGGAAGATCCCCCTGGAGAAGGGAAAGGCTATCCATTCCAGTATTCTTGCCTGGAGAATTCCATGGACTGTATAGTCCGTAGGGTCGCAAGGAGTCAGACATGACTAAGCAACTCTCATTTTCACTAACTGATTTACTTATTGCTAGCATAGTGCCTGGCACACAAATTGGTATCAAGATTTTCTCAAAGAAGTAACTAGAATGAATCATCACTTAGCAGAGGAGATTCAAAGACTAAATGGAGGGCTTTCCTGGTGGTTCAGTGGTAAGAATCAACCTGCCAATGCAGGAGACACGGATTCAATCCCCAGTCTAGGAAGATCCTACATGCCAAGGAGAAACTAAGCCCACGTGCCACAACTACTGAGCCTGTGCTCTAGAGCCCAAGAACTGCAACTACTGAGCCCACCTGCTGCAACTTCGTGTGCAAATTCACATTCCTATTTTGGAGGCTGACCAATAATTTTTTTCCTTTTACTGTAAAAAACACTGGTGGAAAAACTGATCAAATTTGAATAAGGCCTACAGATTAGATAAAAAATATTATACCACTGTTAATTTCCTGATTTTAATAATGATAGTTATAAATATCTATCTAATAGTTTAAATAATAGTTATAAAAGAGTATCTTTGTCTTTAGAAAATATACACTGAAATTTTCAGTGTCAACAGAGCATCACATCACAACTTACATATAGTTCAGAAGAAAACACTCTGATTAAGCATATTCATTTATATCTCTGTCCTTTAGTATATTTTATATATATGTATAGATACACAGATAGAAAGGGAAGAAGAGAGAAAACAAAACTTAAAAAAAAAAAAGAAGGGTATGTGAGCTCAAAAGAAGTCATTTGGAAGAACACATGCCTGCTACAAGGGAAAATACTCTTTATATTTTCAAATATAAAGAGATGGAATATAAGAAAACATATTACACAATAACATACATCACTAATTTTATTATGAGGAGAGAAATTTCTGCAACAAACCTTTATCAGGAATAGCAGTTTCTTTTATGTTTGTAATTTTTACGGTCTTTTGTTAACAGTAGAGAAAACTATGGTAAGAAATAAATCAATACTCAACTAAACATATCAACACAACTAAATAAATGAGTTTGGAGGTCATACACTCATTTTCAAAGGAAATCCTTTTACTTGGTTATTCTCAAAACTGCATTTTAAGAAAGGAGGCAGGACAAACAACAAGGTCCCACTGTATAGCACAGAGAACTGTATTCAATATCCTATAATAAACCATAATGGAAAGGAATATGTATATATATGCATATAACATGTATATGTGTGATGGAATCATTTTGCTGAACAGCAGAAATTAACACAACATTGTAAATCAACTATACTTCAATAAAATACATTTTAGAAAAAAAATTAAATTTAAATAAGGAAGCAGAGTTGTAGGCAGGAAAAATAGAACGATTTGAAAATTCTTCTTACGCTAGAATAAAGTGCTGTATCTCGTGTAGACAGATACACCAACGGAATTTTGCTGACTGAAGACACAGCAGCCTAATTCAGCAGCCTGAAGCCTGGAAAAAACGTTGGAAGGATGCAAACAGAGAGGTACTTTAAAATAGAAACACAGTCAAAGTATTTTATTGTTCATATTAATCTAACATTAATATATGCAAAATTTATTTTAGCTAGCTCAAAAGGAAATAGAAGGATCTATGTAAATTTAATCCAACAAATATTCACTGAATGCTTATATTAATTCCTGGTGCTCAGATTAGTGTTTCTGCTAAAACCTTTAAATGAAAGAAAGGATAAAACGTACATGCTGAAATGATTACTATTAGTAAACATCCCATGAAACTAGAAAACAATATTTCCCCAGGAGAGAACCATTCTCCAATAGCAGCAACCATTCCAACCAGTTTGTTTCACAGAGGCACTGGGGTGGTGCTGGTTAACAGACTTGTGTTTAGAATAGCAGATATACCAGCTTCTAGAGTTTTCCATGTACTAAGTTACTAAATCGGTATACAAATACAAATCTGTTTTACTGGCATAATTAACTTCTAGAACATATTATTAATACTTCAGGTTATAAGACTATACATTAAAGAATTGCTTTCTGGATCAACATTACAATACAAGACCTGTCAAGAGTTTCTTAGCAGAATATATACCACCAAAGGGTTCACCTAAATAACTATTTATACTCTACTTCATTCCATGAGGAACTGGAGATATTAACAGGAACCTGTAAACAGTTTAATTTAGCTCTTTCTCATTATCTACCATGTCCAACCTCTTTTATTGGTATCACCCCTTATTTATCTTTTCAATATAAATTTCTGTGATGCTTCTTTCAAGTGGAATAGATCTATCAGTAAACATCATTGAGTCCATAGTTAAAACAGAAACCAAATACCATATTGTTAAGATCTGGTGGTCTATTATTACAGCTTTAACCTCAAATATCTTGCAGCATTTAGTACTATAATTGTTATTACTGTTGTAACAGTAACTGGAGCTAACAATGACAATAATAACAAATATCACTGAAACAATGGAATTACATGATTTGTGAAGCTTTGCCTTCCAAGAAGGAATCAAGAAAAATAAACTGAATGTATACATCCCAGAAAATAAAGTGATAAACATTAGAAAAAATTGAATGTAATGAGTATAATTCTCCATGATTTAAAAAGATGTTAAAACTCACTTCTATGGGTCAAAGATGTTATAAACACATAGAAAATTACTACTAATTTCTAGCTCGTGACACTTTTATCCTATCCTATACACTTGATTATATATGCCTTTCAAAATGGAGAATTATCTGCTAACACTCAGTCTACCCTACATGTATGCATTTAATTATATCCACGCCCAGGAAAAGAAAATCTTGCCTGCCCTATAAAGCTTAAAGATGACTCAGTAACGAAAACAGATTGCAGGCAGTGAAACAATATTTTAGAAGGGAAAAATGTTCACATTTAATTAGTAACGTGAACATTACAAGCCCCTCCTAAGGCAGAACAACTCCTTTATTTTTCTAATTAATGTTCCTTCTGGTGATCTACATTTTGCATCATGATCTAAAATGTATTGTCTTAATATGAAAAAAACAAAGAAATAATCAAAACATGTAAGGTGGGGCCAAAAGGTGATTTAATATCAGGATGGAGATGTGTAGCATCAGATAAACAACTGGAAATACCTTAGGAAATAAAAAACCTAAATGTAAATCTATTAAATTAAGTATTTTTAGGAATGGAAATAAAACCTTAGAAGAGTAAAGTGAGTTCCAATAGTCATTCTTTTTTTCTGGCTGTACCACAAAGATTGTGGGATCTAAGTTTCCCAACAAGGGATCCAATCCGTATCCCCTACAGTGGAAGGACAGCGTCCTAACCACTGGACCACCACTAGTCCCCCCAATAGTCATTTGTTAAAGTTAATACTAAAACATTACAAATGTATATCTTATTTATAACAATCTAGTTAAACAACTTGGGATTTGTTTTTTTCCTTAAGATGGCAGTTAATTTCATTAGAAAGGAACAAAAACCTATTTGTTTACTTATATCCAAACATGACTTTTAAGAATCCATTAACTACCACAGCTGCCATGGAAAATTCATATGTACTGCCAGGAACACATAAAGGCATGATATAAGGGAACAATAATTAGAAAATGAAGAAAATGTATTAAAGTTTCTGTTTTTGTGCAGCTAATTTTTTCATCTCTTCCATCCCTTCATACCCTTTACCCTCAAGAAGTTTCCAGAACCCAAAGAAATTTATTTGGGAAATATCTGTTGAAAAACAAATCAAATATAAATGACTGCCACACTATTCTAAGGGGTTTTGTTTTGTTTTGAAAGAAATGGGTAAAGGGGAACAAGAGAAGGGAAAGACACAAAGTGCTAACTTTAACACCAAGGGGATGGTTGGGGGAGCAAGAAGTTAGTGCGATTTATAAGTGGTATCAATTCTGGCTTAGAATATAAATTTCACTAATGAAGACTTTGAGAACTTGTGTATAATTATAGACAAATGTATTAACAATCTTTTGAAACTCCATGGGAGTAAAAGACCCATCAGTGTATTTTATACTCCTAGATTTAAACAGCTTTTCTAACAAGCTGTCTGGGTAATTACTAAGCTCTCTAAGAATTACTGTGAACTTTGTACCTTTTTAGTTCACTGACAGATGACTATTTGTTATTAGCTCAAATAATAATAATGTATTAAAATGCTTGTTTAATATACGGAAACATATGTTTGCATTTAGACTATAATGAACTTTGTTCCCCAGAAATATATTGTGAAAAGTCACACAGAAATCTGTGAATCAGCAGCAGGGCCAACAAAAGTGAAATTAGCTGCTATTTCTCTCCAAGCGTGTGATAAATAAAGCTACCTCATGCCTGGATGTGTATTTTTGAAGAACATTTCTTGATTCTACAGAAAACTTCTGTTGCTGTTTTTATCTTAATGCTTTGTTTGTGATCTCTTACATACCTACAACTGGAAAAGAAAGCATATTAAATTCTCCTTAAGAATTCCTGATCTTTACAATCATGGTTAAGTGTGCTAATCTGATTTTCTAAAAACCAAATAATTCACCTGAGTAGAGGCAGAGTAACTAACAAACCAAACGAGCTATCAACAAATTCTAAAGGAGGACATTCTGGAAACTAAAGCAACTTTAATGAGAGAAAAGTTCAACCAGAAGGAATTCTTGTGTCTTTGGTGTGTCATTTAGAGCATGTAACTAATGTTACTGGAAACTTCTGACTCATTTCAAAACTCTACATTTTACTCTAAGCCCTTGAAGTAGAATCCAGCCTCTTTAATGTGTTGGTTATTTAATTTCAAGGCTTATTTTATGAATTTTTCTTTTGACATTAAATATTAATATCTCATAACATTTTTCTTAGTCACTATATTATTGTAATTCTATTAATTAAAAATATGAGCAGAAATAAGAGGCAAATGAATGGTTGTTAGCATAATGGTAATAGGAGGTTTTCAACTAAGAATTATTGGGGGGGTGTTTACCGTATTAATTAGGTAATCTCTGTCATTTGTAAACAACACTCAGTGTAAACACACTAAATCTAAACTTTTAAATATAGTAAACCTAAATATAAGAATGTACTGGTGCAAGTTAGAAATTGTACATAAAATAACTACGCAATTCTCTTTAAACAAAGCCTCTCACAGCATTACGCACAATTAAGAACTTAACTAATGCTTTCTGGTGTTGGTTAATCAAGAAAATCTCTTTGGAATAGATGGACTCAAGTTATGATTTAAAGAAGGAAATAACAGGCAGATAGGAAGAAAACTATTCCCTATATATTAGACCTTACAGCCTCCCAACCACCAACAATATATCTCTTTTCTTAGCCATAGGATACCCACTCACAAGTCTTTACAACATCCATGGTGGTGGTAAGGAACAATTTAATACAGCAGCCCACCCCAAAGAAAATTTCCACTCAACTTTAAAGGCTTGTCATATCTGTCCCATCAATTGGTGAGAAAAAATGAAAATGGATTCTCAAGAGCAATAGGCTTAATGCACTACCCCTGAGGTAGTAAACCACCCCACTTAGTGTAAATAGTTTTGAAGCCTGGTGATATAAGTATAAGATCCATTTCTCATCTGTAAAAGCAAAGGCTAAAGCATATTAACTACTATGGCTTCAAACCATCAGTAAAGCTAACACACCAGGAGAAAAAGGTGAAGTTCTACTCTCGGTGGCTCTGGACTCTAACCCTGGGCAGGGAAACCAATATGTGCCAAGTCCAGTTGCCAATTTTGAGTTATTCCCACACTAATCATATTTTCACTATATACTACTAACTATATAACCCCAAGTAAAAGAAAATGAACATTTAGAACATTACAGAAGCACAAACTGGACTTTACAGCTTAAGAATCAAGGCCGAAATTAAGACAATCCAGAATATGCAAGAAGACTCTCAGTATTTCATATTAAAAATAGTGAAGATGCAAACTTTCAACAACTGCTCACTATATGTACAAATGCCACGCTTTCATCTCTCTCATAACATAAGCTCAAATATAATGATTAAAAGTGATAGCACTTCAGCAAGTCAGTTTTTAATTGCTTTATGACTTCATATAGGCTTATTTTACATTTTTTAAAGTTTACTTTTTAAATTCTCATTAGCATTAAAAATAGAAATTATATTGTTATTAACAGTCTGTAGTCTCACAGTATCAATGCCAGTGAATAATTCCACTGGGTAAAGCCCTCTGTTAACATACTACGGGATCTGATACATGGGTTTCTTTATGGGAATCATGGTAGTTTACATGCTGTATATGACTGTTTGAGTACATATTAATACAAGGCTCTGAGGACTAAAGGATTTAGTAAAACTGGAATTATTTATTTTACTGGTTAACTTTAGAGTATATGCTTCCATCAGAAAGAATACAATAGCAGTAAAAAATAATAGTTTCCTAAACTCTGAATCTAAACATTTTTTCAGCTGCCAAATCATTCTCCATACAGGTCTGAAGATAACACTAGCTAGGTGCTATACGTGAAAACATTACAAATCAGAAGAACAACACCGGTATTTTCTCTTTGTTAAGATACTCATATCTTATTACAACATAATACACCTCAGAACACATTTCAGTCCTGCACAGGTTTTTACCTGGGACCATACCAAAAGGGTTTTCATTTACAAGTAACCATCATCTAGAAAATGCTTCTGGAGCACAGGCACAAAGAACAGAATTATAATGGGGCTGGTACATATAAGGGATATTGCCATAGAGGCAATATTACAAGAGTTCCTTTAGAGTGAGGATGAATCCAGTGGCTGCTGTTTGTACACTACCATTAGTAAGACTGTTCTGCCCAAGGCAGAAAAGTTGGTAAGTGAATGTATCAATACTGAATTCAGTCAGTGTTGCCTTCAAAATGTAATGCCTCATTCAGCGCAAACATTAGGAAGAGGCTAATGGAAGGGTTTTCTAGACAGCTAGATTGAACACAACATGAGGTCCTCCCTTGGTATACACACTGAACAGTGTTTAATTCTGCCTTCTGGTTGCCCAACACTGCTATCTTTAGAATGAGAGGGTGGGAGAGACTCCGGGTTTTGCTTTGTTTTATCAATTTATAGAGCAATAACAACAACAACAACAACAAAATACCCATAAGACCTCTATTTCCTTTTCACAGACCAAACATAACCCTGGCAAAAGGCATAAATGGGTAATTATAATAGCTTAGAGTACTTATCTGTTATTTTATCCTCAGAATCTTTTTTTCTTATAAATTGACAATGGTGACATAGGGAAAACTAAAATATTATCTTCTCATAGTACTATATGAGCAATCATTCAATAACAGAAATTAAGCAGTAACTAAAAGTCAGCTTTCCATTTTTTTTTTTTTTCTTTTACCTACCTCAGTTCAAGAAAGATTCTTAGTCCTAAAATTTTGTTGTTGCCCAAAGAGGCAATCTGCCCTAGGACTATGCTTCTCAAACTTTAATGTGTATGTGATCACCTGGAATACTTGTTAAAATACAATTTCTGATTCAGTAGGTCTGGGGGGTGGGGCATGACAACCTACAGTTCTAAGCCCCCAGGTGATGGCCATCCTACCAGTCCACAGAGCACACTTTTGAGTAGCAAGTATCTCACAAATACAGGAGTAAAAAATACAGTTTTTTTATCTCCTGCCACTCTAACATTTCCACACTTTAAATTTCTTTTATTCAATTTCTCCAGGCTTTAATTTCCTCATTTGTAAAATGAAGAATTCACATACACAGACTTTTGTAAGAAAGCATTATGGGTGCATGCTAAGTCACTTCAGCTGTGTCCAACTCTGTGCAACGCTATGGACTACAGCCCACCAGGCTCCTCAGTCCACAGGATTCTCCAGGCAAGAATACTGGAATGGGCTGCTGTGCCCTCCTCCAGAGGATCTTCCCAACTCAGGGATCGAACTCACATCTCTTACATCTACCTGCATTGGCAGGTGAGTTCTTCATCACCAGCACCACCTGGAAAGCCCACAAGCATTACAGTAAAAATTTTAAACCCTATCACACTATGAAGTCAAGTGACAGGTACATGAAAGTCTATTACACTGTTCTCTCTAGTTTGTACATGTTTTAGATCTTCATAATAGAAAACTTTAAAAAATGTGATCACTCACTAAATTCCCTACAAGAACTGTTTCACTTTTCAAATATTTCTTTTTTTTTTTCGTCTCTTATATGATATTATATATGTTTCAATGCCATTCTCCCAGATCATCCCCCCCCCACAGAGTCCAAAAGACTATTCTATACATCTATGTCAAATTTTTAAAACTTCATCTAACAGGCACAAAGAAAAGTTTGGTGTTCACTATCTTAATTGTAGTGATAGAATCATAAGTATATACACATCAAAACTTATCAAATTATAATTTTTAAACATACATAGTTTAAGTGAATTACACCTCAATAATTCTTATAAATAAATATAATAAAAATTTATCTCCTCAATTTTTGTTTATGAAAAACAAAAACAACAGTCTGAAATTCTCAATGGTAAACCATTGTTCCCCATCACTGGGAGCCATAAACTAAGGCTGGCCTTTGAGTCTTGACATAAAGGACAATACTATAGTGCCCAAGTTACCAGTTTCCAATCAGAAAACTAAGACTCCTTAGTTTCAGTTGATCATGCCCATATCCTCACTCACTGATCACCAGTTATACAGAGCCTACTCTGGCCACCTCCATTCTCATCTTCCTTCATCTCCACACAATCCTCATCCTAACCATCTCGGAAATTATCATTCTTCAAATAGTCATACCATGAAGGATCTATTCCATTGTAAACGCTGCTTCCTCTGTCAAAAATGTCCTTCTTACTTTTTCTGCAATTTAGACTCCTCTCTGTCCTTTGTGACGAAGCTCAAAATCAACTTCCTTTGTGAAGCTTTTCCTAACTTCTAGGCAATGATTCCTAGGCAATCATTTGCTCTGTCCTCCTTACTCTTAACTCCAGTGTTCTCTTCATACTTCTAGGATTCTAAATAAAATAGTCTACAAAATCAATCATGGAGCTCTGCCAATATATATTTATTTAACATATATATATATATATATATAAAATGTACATGTACTACTATTATTAGCTAATATCTTATGCAATGGTATACAATTAAGGTGAGGTTTATTGTTGCAACAGTGGTAAATTATAAAGTATATAAAAATTTTAAAGATTATAATTAAATTACAAAATCACCTCTGTGCTTTTAATATTTTCACTGACTTCCCATCAAACATTATAGACCATAATTAATTTCCCCTCATGCACAACTAAGAGCTAGAACCGAGAGTAGAGTACCAGTTCTCCCATTTTCTTAACATACTTGCATCATTCCTCTTGTGTCAGTCCATGTGTTTCCTTGCAGATCTTTCTTAGATAACGTGTCCATTTCACCAGCATTTCATTAAGTTAGCTCTAAGTAACATACACATACAAATACTCCCAACCAGTAACACAAGCTGGCAAGACATCAAAACAAACCTGGAACTCCCATTATTTCTCCCCAATAACAAATACTTTAAAGTAACAAGAAGCCTCTAACACAAACCACCATGCCACTTCCTATTTTAAACATTAGTAAAGTTAAAATCTTATTTTTAGGAAAGTATACATTAGAACAGCCACCTCAGGAAGAGATTTCACAGCATCTTTAGTAAAGTTGATGATGTGTGCCCTATGAACCAGTTTGGTAGGCAGCCTCTTAGGAAGGCCTCACAGGATCCCACCTCCTGTTACTTGTGATGGAATTCTAAGATTAGAATACAAATACACTGTGGCTTCCACCTTAGGCTCCCTCTCTCATTCACTCTGCTGGAAGCCAGCTGCCACTCTGCTGGAAGCTGCCCTATGGTGGCCATGTAGAGAGATGTCTCTTTCCAACAGTCAGTGAGGACCTGAGACCTGCCAACAGCCAGGCGAGTGAGCAAGGAGGGAGATCTTTCCCCAGGCAAGCCTTGAGATGGCTGGGGATCTGCTGCCACCTGATTCTAATCTTGTCGGAGAGTCTAACCCTGGGGCACCCAGTTAAGCTTTGCCTAGATGCTTAACACACAGAAACTGTGAGATGATAAATATTTGCTGTTTTAAGCTGCTAAGTTGTGAGTTGATTGCTTGTGCAACAACTGATAACAGCTCAAAAAGATGTGGAAGGAACATTTATAACAGCACTTAGAGATAAGAAAAAATAGGGCAATTTAAGCACTCACCATCAGGAAAATTAAGAAAGAATTTTAATTATTTATTAAAATGTATATATATACATGTATATTAAAATTAAGAAAGTCATACAATGGAAGACTATGCAGCAGGAAAAATAAATGAATTTGAGCTAAATGAATCTGTGCCAAAAAATTTTTAAATCAATGTTGGATGGGGAAAAAACATATCACAGAAAGATAAGAACAGTATGAAACAATTTTATAAGGTTCAAAATATGTAACTAAAAAAAAAAAAAAAACTTGTGAATGAAGAACACCAAATTCAGTGTGGGCAGGAAGGAGAAAAGAGAAAAGGAGTGGGATTAGGGAAGAATACATAGTAAGCTTCCAACTGCATTTGTAATATCTTATTTATTAAATGCTATGTATATGGGTGTTGGTATGTTATCTAACCTTTTTATATTGTCTGAAATATTTTGCATGAAAAAACTATAAAGAAAATAAATACAGTGAAAAGGATACCTTTAAGTAGACGTTTTGATGGTTTCTGGACCATAACAATGGATCTGAGGATATGTCCCACAAGAGACCACTACTCTACTTGGACACAACTCACTGTATCAGTGATGTATTTAGATGACTGTCTTGCCCCTTGGCTGTAAGGAACTCCAAGGTCAATAAAAAGCACCCAGTAAATGTTTGCAGAATAAATTAATGGTATGAAAAATGCTTATATGGGTTTCATTTTCCTAACTTAATAACTGCTTATTTCCAAATAAACTGACCATAGCTTTATCTCCATAGGAAACAACTAATTATCTAAGAAAAATTAACTTGGCAAAGCTGCACCCACTGTTGTTCATTAACTAATATTAATAATTGTCCACATTCATTAAAAATGTTGGTGCAAAGCTCAATCTTCCTCTCCATCCCAAATCATGCTATTAGGCTGGCTTCAAGGAGAACATAAAAAATTCAACCAACATCTTAACATTACAGTTCTCTGACCACCTTAAAAATCAATAACCTTAAGCTCCATTTCACTTTGACTCATCAACTCCTAAGGCCACGTCCTAGACTTTATCATTCATCACCTGGAACTGCTTGATCTATGAAGTTAAATTCAATGCCTCACTCTAGACCACAGTCTCTTATTCTGCCAGCCTCCTCAGTCCCTTTCTCCCACTCCACCTATTACTACATCTGAGTCAATCTGAGCCTCAAATCCCTCTGCCTTAACTCTCTTACCTATTCACAATGGATTATAAAGCTGAATATTTTAACTATTCTTACAACAGAGCCCCATAATCCACTTCCCCCATCCTTTTCTCCCATCTGCCAAGAAAAAAACCCAAGTATATACTGGTGTTACAATCTATATTTACCTTGTATCACCTTTTAATTATCATCCATCTCACTTTCTAACTTCCTCTTTTCATTCAAATGTCACCTTTATATTGAAACAATGATAAGGTTACCTTGTTTCAGTTTTGTCTGCTCATCATTCTCCTCTTTTGCAACTTTACCTTCTTAGCTTTCACTCAACCACAAACCCCTGGTTTTCCTTGTACTTTGTAACCATTAGTTCTCTGCCTCCATTCTCTGAACCCTCTCTGATTATCTTAACCATTCATGCATTTTCCATAGTAGTTATTGTTCAGTCATTTAAGTCATGTCCAATTCTCTGTAACCCATGGACTGCAGTATGCCAGGCTTCCCTGTCCTTCACTATCTCCCCATGTTTGCTCAAATTCAAATCCATTGAGTTAGTGATGCCATCCCCTGTCACTCCCTTCTCCCAATTCCTATTTATAACTCAGATCTCCTCCCTAAGAAAGAAAGATGCAAACTCTTGTATCTAACTGCCTGTAGAACATATAATAGGGCCTTCCGAAAGGCACCACAAGCTCAACATGCTCAAAACTCAACTGTCAGAATCAAATTTTTCAGAACTCTAAAATAGTCAAGAGTTTACAGCAAACAAGCAGGCTGCTGCTGCTAAGTCGCTTCAGTCGTGTCCGACTCTGTGCGACCCCATAGACGGAAGCCCACCAGGCTCCCCTGTCCCTGGGATTCTCCAGGCAAAAACACTGGAGTGGATTGCCCTTTCCTCCTCCAATGCATGAAAGTGAAAAGTGAAAGGGAAGTTGCTCAGTCGTTTCCGACCCTAAGCGACCCCATGGACTGCAGCACACCAGGCTCCTCCATCCATGGGATTTTCCAGGCAAAAAAATCTGCACTAAATCTAAAAAAAAAAAAAAAAAAATCCAGATAACTTTAAAACGGTACTGCACTAAATCTAAAAATTAAAAAAAAAAAAATCCAGATAACTTTAAAACCGTAGAAAACTTCACTGCACTTTACTTTTCCTTGTCCTATCTCCAAACCTGGCTCAGGGGTGGTCTCAGAGACAGCAGTTTGTGATCCTAGCATGGATTCTGAAGAAAGCAGAGATCTTAATCTCAGAGAACTGAGGTGGGGGGGGGGGGGGTTGACTTATCTAGAATCTGCCTGCAATACGGGAGACCTGGGTTTGACCCTGGGTTGGGAAGATCCCCTGCAGAAGGGAAAGGCTACCCACTCCAGTATTCTGGCCTAGAGAATTCCATGGACTATATAGTCCATGGGGTTGCCTTGCAAAGAGGCTGACACGACTGAGCGACCAACTTTCACTCACTCACATGCTGCCTGAAGGACTGATGCTTGTCTCTTTTCATCTAACTCATGGTGCAAAAAGAGACATTCCTTTAAAAACAAACAAAGGTGAGAAAAAAAGAGGGGGAGATAAAAACAAAGAACCCTTCTGCCTGCAGGGGCAAAAGATGATAGCTGAAGCAAACAATAGCAATAGAGCACTGAAAACCTGGTAGAAAAGGCAGGGGAGAGCACTTCTTGAAAAATTAGGGCATTCAAAAGTACCACACATACTGGAATTCAGAGGTCATGTGAACGCTAAGGGCAAGACACATGCTCTCACGTGTCTAAGAATACCTAAGTTTTCACCTCTGGTTGATCTCTAATCTTAGCACAAGCAGTGAGTAAAGACTAAGGCATAACTGCAAACAGCCTAGCTAACAGATGAAGGAGTCCCCCAAAACAGAGACAGTTAGCAAACACTGGGAAATTCTTTTCTCCTCCTCTGCTTCCTCTTCCTGCTTTTTTGGGGGGCTCCTGGCATTAAAGAAAATTTCTATCAAAACACTAGCTGAGGAAATTCCCTGGTGGTCCAGTGGTTAGGGCTCTGTGCATTCACTGCATGGGATACAGTTTTGATCCCTAGGGAATTCCACCTGCCATGCAGTGCAGCAAAAAAACAAAAACAAAACACCAGCTAAACATAAATTAAAGGAGATTTCAGAGTACATAAATGACAAATATGGACTTTACAAAAATAGAAATCCCTATACAAACAAGAGTCATAGTCCACAGCAAACAACAATTACTCTCCTTGAGGAAAAACAAGCTTATGATTTCCAGAGACACTACTTTATGTGATTCAAATGTTCAATTTTCAACAACAACAAAAATATCACAAAGTAACAAGAAAGTAGGCCTATCCTTTGGGTTAGCCTACCCTCACACCTCAGGGGTGTACTATCCTTTGAGGGAAAAAAAACCCAGAAAGTATGGTTCATTCCAGAAGAAATTAACATTGTGCCTGAGGAAGCATAGATATTGAACATACTAACTGCTAAATCGCTTCAGTCGTGTCCGACTCTATGCGACCCCATAGGCAGCAGCCCACCAGGCTCTGCCGTCCCTGGGATTCTCCAGGCAAGAACACTGGAGTCGGTTGCCATTTCCTTCTCCAATGCATGAAAGTGAAAAGTGAAAGTGAAGTCACTCAGTCGTGTCCAATCTTAGGGACCCCATGGACTGCAGCCTACCAGGCTCCTCCATCCATGGGATTTTCCAGGTAAGAGTACTGGACTGGGGTGCCATTGCCTTCTCTGGAACATACTAAACCAAAGTTTTAAATAAACTGTCTTAAATATACTTGAGCTAAAGGAAATTACGGATGAAAAGCCAAAAGAAAACAGGAGAATAATGTCAAAACAAACAGAAACTATCAATCAGATCAGATCAGATCAGTCACTCAGTCATGTCCGACTCTTTGCGACCCCATGAATCACAGCACACTAGGCCTCCCTGTCCATCACCAACTCCCAGAGTTCACTCAGACTCACGTCCATCGAGTCAGTGATGCCATCCAGCCATCTCATCCTCTGTCGTCCCCTTCTCCTCCTGCCCCTAATCCCTCCCAGCATCAGGGTCTTTTCCAATGAATCAACTCTTCGCATGAGGTGGCCAAAGTACTGGAGTTTCAGCTTTAGCATCATTCCTTCCAAAGAAATCCTAGGGCTGATCTCCTTCAGAATGGACTGCTTGGATCTCCTTGCAGTCCAAGGGACTCTCAGGAGTCTTCTCCAACACCACAGTTCAAAAGCATCAATTCTTAGGTGCTCAGCCTTCTTCACAGTCCAACTCTCACATCCATACATGACCACAGGAAAACCATAGCCTTGACTAGACGAACCTTTGTTGGCAAAGTAATGTCTCTGCTTTTGAATATGCTATCTAGGTTGGTCATAACTTTCCTTCCAAGGAGTAAGCGTCTTTTAATTTCATGGCTGCAGTCACCATCTGTAGTGATTTTGGAGCCCAAAAAAATAAAGTCTGACACTGTTTGCACTGTTTCCCCATCTATTTCCCATGAAGTGGTGGGACCGGATGCCATGATCTTTGTTTTCTGAATGTTGAGCTTTAAGCCAACTTTTTCACTCTCCTCTTTCACCTTCATCAAGAGGCTTTTGAGTTCCTCTTCACTTTCTGCCATAAGGGTGGTGTCATCTGCATATCTGAGGTTATTGAGATTTCTCCCAGCAGTCTTGATTCCAGCTTGTATTTCTTCCAGTCTAGCGTTTCTCATGATGTACTCTGCATATAAGTTAAATAAACAGGGTGACAATATACAACCTTGATGAACTCCTTTTCCTATTTGGAACCAGTCTGTTGTTCCATGTCCAGTTCTAACTGTTGCTTCCTGACCTGCATACAAATTTCTCAAGAGGCAGATCAGTTGGTCTGGTATTCCCATCTCTTTCAGAATTTTCCACAGTTTATTGTGTGATTCACACAGTCAAAGGCTTTGGCTATCAATAGAGATAAAAATTATAAAAGGAACTAAGCAGAAACTCCGAGGCTGAAAAATACAATAACCAAAATGAAAACTTCACTCAAAGGTTTCAACAGCACATTTGAGCAGATATAAGAATCACAGAACTTAAAGATAGTCAATTGAAATTATCCAGTTTGAAGAGAAGAAAAGAAAAGAGACCTGTGAGATACCACCAAGTATATCAACATAGATATAATGAGGGTCCCAGAAACAGGAAAGTCAGAAAGGAGCAGAAAGAATATTTGAAGAAATAATGGCCAAAAACTTCCACGGTTTGATAAAAGACATAAAGCTACACACTGAACAAGTTCAGTAAGATCCAAGAAAGATAAACACAAAGACATTCTTACTGTGCCACATTGTTATCAGACAGCTGGAAGACAGAGAATCTGAAAGTAGCAAAAAGAAGCACGCAACTCATTTGTACAAAAAATCCTCTATAACAATAACAGCCAAATTTTCATCAGAACCCATGAAGGCTAGCTAGAAGGCAGTTGCACAATATATGTAAAGTACTAAACGGGGCGGGGGCAGGTAGTGCCAACTAAGAATTCTGTATGTAGGAAAATTATCCATCAAAGATGAAATTAAGACATTCCAAAGCAATGGAGGGAGCTCACTGTGAGCAGCCCTGCCCTTTAAGAAATACTAAAGGGAAAAAAAAGAAGACAAAAAGAAAGAAAAAAAAAAAGCTAAAGGAAGACTTTCAGGCTGAAACAAAACTCAAAGCCATATGAAGAAACAAAGAATTTCAGTAATGGTAGTTACATAAAATAAAAACCAATGGTGCTGTGTTTTGGTTTGTAACTCCTCTTTGTGCTTCCCACATGACTGACAAGACAAATACCTTTTAAAAATTATAATTGAGGGCAAGAGAAAAAGGGGGTAGCAGAGGATGAGATGGTTAGAAAACATCACTGACGCAATGGACATGAGTTTGAGCAAACTCCTAGAGATAGTGAATGATAGGGAAGCCTGCTGTGCTACAGTCCATGGTGTTGCAAAGAGTCAGACACGACTTAGCGACTCAACAACAAAAAATTTTAATGAGCACAGAATGTATAAAGATGTAATTTATGACAATAACAACATAAAAGACGAAGATGGGAATTATATAGAAGTAGACTTTTCTATGTTACTGAAGCCACACACACACACACACACACAGAAGTCGCTCAATTGTGTCCGACTCTTTGCGACCCCATGGATTGTAGCCCACCAGGCTCCTCGGTCCATGGGATTTTCCAGGCATGAATACTGGAGTGGGTTGCCGTTTCCTTCTCCAACTGAAGCCAAGTAGACATCAATTTAAACCACAGTGTTATAAAGTTAATATTAATTGTAATCCCTATGGTAACTACTAAGAAAATATCTAAAAATATATACACAAAAGGAAATAAGAAGACAGTCAAATGGTACATGAGGAAAAAAAAATCAATTAAACACAAAAAGAGGTAATGGAATGAGGGACAAAAATGTATAAGACGTACTTAGGAAAACACAGTATACTAAAATTTGCAAGATAGAGCAAAAGCAGTATGCAAAGGGAATGTATCTGTAAATGCCTATATCAAAAAAGAAGAAAGATGAAGTCAATAAACCAAGTTCATTCCTTAGGAAACTAGAAAATGAACAAATGAAATCCAATGCTAGCAGAAAGAGGATATAATAAAGACTAGAGTGAAGATTTTTAAAATAAAGAACAGAAAAATAATAGAATCAATGAAACCAAATTTTAGTTATTTGAAAAGATCAACAAAGTTGGCAAACTCTAGGTAGCCTAAAACCAAGAAAAGATGAAAATAACTAAAACCATGAAAGTAGGGACATCAGTACTAACCTTACATTAATGTTTTAAAATTATCGTACACCAAGAAAGCAGACTACCTAGAAAAAATGGACAAATTACTTAAAATATACAAATTACCTATTTATCCTTATAAATAGAAAATTTGAACATATCTGTAACAAGTATAGAAATTGGATAAGCAATCAAAAAATCTTCAAACAAAGAAAAGGCCAGGACTAGATGGCTTCACTGATCAATTCTACCAAATGTTTAATATTAATATCAGTCCTTCTCAAATTGTTCCCAAAAATAGAAGAGGAGGGAACATTTTTAACTCATTCTTTAAGGCAAGTATTATTGTGATATCAAAGTTACCACAAGAAAAGTAAAGTACAAAGCAATATCCCTTATAAATGTAGATGGTAAAGTAATCAACAAAATACTAGCAAGCCAAACCCAAGACCATTTTGAAAGGATTATACACCATGCACAGAGGGATATATCACAGGAATGCAAGAGTGGTTCAATATACAAAAATTAATGTACTATATCACATATACAGAACGAGTTAAAAAAAAATTACCTCAACTGATAGGCAAAAAGCATCTGACAAAACACAGTATCCTCTCATAATGAAAACACTCGAAAACTAGGAATAGAAAGAAACTTTCTCAACATAATAAAGGGCATTTATGAAGAATCCATGGCACCCCACTCCAGTATTCTTGCCTGGAAAATCCCATGGATGGAGGAGCCTGGTAGGCTGAAGTCCATGGGGTCACTAAAAGTCGGACACAACTGAGCGACTTCACGTTCACTTTTCTCTTTCATGCATTGGAGAAGGAAATGGCAACCCACTCCAGTGTTCTTGCCTGGTGAATCCCAGGGATGGCGGAGCCTGGTGGGCTGCCGTCTATGGGGTCGCACAGAGTCGGACACGACTGAAGCGACTTAGCATAGCATAGCATAGCATAAAGAATCCACAACCAACATTCCATGATGAAAGACTGAAAGCTTTCCTTCTAAGATCAAGAACAAGAAAAGGATGTCCATTTTCACTATGCTATTCATCATTGTGCTGGAAATTCTAGCCAGGTCAATGAGGCAATAAATTTTTAAAAATATACAAATAAATAGCATCTGATTTGCGAAAGAAGAATCAAAACTATCTCTGCTATCATATGACATGACCTTGTGGAATAGAAAAGTCCAGAGAAGCCACCAAAAAAAAAACAAAACTACTAGCCAATAAATAAATTCAGAAAAATTACAGGGTACAAGTCAACACATAAAAAGAAACTGTTTCTATACGCCAGCAATGAACAATCCATATATGAGATTAATAAAACAATTTCACTTACAATAGCATCCAAAATAATAAAATACCTAGCAATAATTTTAACCATAGAGGTGAAAGACTGGTACACTGAAAACTACAAAATACTACTAAAAGAAATTAAAGACATAAATAAATGGAAAGACATCCCATTCTCACAGATTGGAAGACATAACATTGTTAAGATGGCAATACTATACAGAGTAATTCAATGTAATCTCTATCATAATTTTTGGCAGAAAGGAAAAAGTCAATCCTCACATTCACATGGAATTTCAAGGGGTCCTAAATAGTCAAAACAATCCTGAAAAGGATGAATAAAAAGTTAAAGAACTATCACTTTCTGATTTCAAAACTTATTACAAAGCATAGGTGCCCAATATGCTACTGGAGATCAGTGGAGAAATAACTCCAGAAAGAATGAAGAGATGGAGCCAAAGCAAAAACACCAGCCAGTTGTGGATACGACTGGTGATAGAAGCAAGGTCCGATGCTGTCAAGGGCAATATTGCATAGGAAGCCAGAATGTCAGGTCCATGAATCAAGGCAAATTGGAAGTAGTCAAACAGGAGATGGCAAAGGTGAACATCAACATTCTAGGAATCAGCAAACTAAAATGGACTGGAATGGGTGAATTTAACTCAGATGATCATTATATCTACTACTGTGGGCAGGAATCCCTTAGAAGAAATGGAGTAGCCATCATGGTCAACAAAAGAGTCTGAAATGCAGTACTTGGATGCAATCTCAAAAACGACAGAATGATCTCTGTTCGTTTCCAGGGCAAACTATTCAATGTCACAGTAATCCAAGTCTATGCCCCAACCAGTAACGCTGAAGAAGCTGAAGTTGAACGGATCTATGAAGACCTACAAGACCTTTTAGAATTAACACCCCAAAAATATGTCCTTTTCATTACAGGGAACTGGAATGCAAAAGTAGGAAGTCAAGAAACACCTGGGGTAACAGGCAAATTTGGCCTTGGAATACAGAATGAAGCAGGGCAAAGGCTAATAGAGTTTTACCAAGAGAACGCACTGGTCATAGCAAACACCCTCTTCCAACAACACAAGAGAAGACTCTCACATGGACATCACCAGATGGTCAACACCGAAATCAGGTTTATTATATTCTTTGCAGCCAGAAATGGAGACCGGAAGCTGACTGTGGCTCAGATCATGAACTCCTTATTGCCAAATTCAGACTTAAATTGAAGAAAGTAGGGAAGACCACTAGACCATTCAAGTATGACCTAAATCAAATTCCTTATGATTATACAGTGGAAGTGAGAAATAGATTTAAGGGAATAGATCTGATAAATAAGAGTGCCTGATGAACTATGGACGGAGGTTCATGACATTGTACAAGAGACAGGGATCAAGACCATCCCCATGGAAAAGAAATGCAAAAAAGCAATATGCCTGTCTGGGGAGACCTTATAAATAGCTGTGAAAAGAAGAGAAGTGAAAAGCAAAGGAGAAAAGGAAAGATATTCCCATCTGAATGCAGAGTTCCAAAGAATAGCAAGGAGAGATAAGAAAGCCTTCCTCAGCGATCAATGCAAAGAAATAGAGGAAAACAATAGAATGGGAAAGACCAGAGATCTCTTCAAGAAAATTAGAGATACCAAGGGAACATTTCATGCAAAGATGGGCTCGATAAAGGACAGAAAAGGTATGGACCTAACAGAAGCAGAAGATATTAAGAAGAGGTGGCAAGAATACACAGAACTGTACAAAAAAGAACTTCACGGCCCAGATGATCACAATGGTGTGATCACTCACCTAGAGCCAGACATCCTGGAATGTAAAGTCAAGTGAGCCTTAGAAAGCATCACTACGAACAAAGCTAGTGGAGGTGATGGAATTCCAGTTGAGTTATTTCAAATCCTGGAATATGATGCTGTGAAAGTGCTGCACTCAATATGCCAGCAAATTTGGAAAACTCAGCAGTGGCCACAGGACTGGAAAAGGTCAGTTTTCATTCCAATCCCAAAGAAAGGCAATGCCAAAGAATGCTCAAACTACCGCACAATTGCTCTCATCTCACATGCTAGTAAAGTAATGCTCAAAATTCTCCAAGCCTGGCTTCAGCAATATGTGAACTGTGAACTTCCAGATGTTCAAGCTGGTTTTAGAAAAGGCAGAGGAACCAGAGATCAAATTGCCAACATCCGCTGGATCCTGGAAAAACCAAGAGAGTTCCAGAAAAACATCTACTTCTGCTTTATTGACTATGCCAAAGCCTTTGACTGTGTGGATCACAAGAAACTGTGGAAAATTCTGAAAGAGATGGGAATACCAGACCACCTGACCTGCCTCTTGATTAACCTGTATGCAGGTCAGGAAGCAACAGTTAGAACTGGACGTGGAACAACAGACTGGTTCCAAATAGGAAAAGGAGTATGTCAAGGCTGTATATTGTCACCCTGCTTATTTAACGTCTATGCAGAGTACAACATGAGAAACCCTTGGCTGGAAGAAGCACAAGTTGGAATCAAGATTGCCGAAAGAAATATCAATAACAGATATGCAGATGACACCACCCTTACGGCAGAAAGTGAAGAGGAACTAAAAAGCCTCTTGATGAAAGTGAAAGTGGAGAGTGAAAAAGTTGGCTTAAAGCTCAACATTCAGAAAACGAAGATCATAGCATCTGGTCCCATCACTTCATGGCAAATAGATGGGGAAACAGTGGAAACAGTGCCAGACTTTATTTTTTGGGGCTCCA
Source organism: Bos indicus (assembly GCF_029378745.1). Lineage (NCBI taxonomy): Eukaryota > Metazoa > Chordata > Mammalia > Artiodactyla > Bovidae > Bos > Bos indicus. The sequence continues at coordinate 96,269,332 of NC_091770.1, read as the reverse complement.
AAATCACTGCAGATGGTAACTGCAGCCATAAAATTTAAAGATGCTTATTCCTTGGAAGGAAAGTTATGACCAACCTAGATAGCATATTCAAAAGCAGAGACATTACTTTGCCAACAAAAGTCCATCTAGTCAAGGCTATGGTTTTTCCAGTGGTCATGTACGGATGTGAGAGTTGGACTGTGAAGAAAGCTGAGCACCTAAGAATTGATGCTTTTGAACTGTGGTGTTGGAGAAGACTCGAGAGTCCCTTGGACTACAAGGAGATCCAAGCAGTCCATTCTAAAGGAGATCATCCCTAGGATTTCTTTGGAAGGAATGATGCTAAAGCTGAAACTCCAGTACTTTGGCCACCTCATGCGAAGAGTTGACTCACTGGAAAAGACTCTGATGCTGGGAGGGATAGGGGGCAGGAGGAGAAGGGGACGACAGAGGATGAGACGGCTGGATGGCATCACCGACTTGATGGACATGAGTCTGGGTGAACTCCGGGAGTTGGTGATGGACAGGGAGGCCTGGCGTGCTGCAATTCATGGGGTTGCAACAACTGAGCAACTGAACTGAACTGAACTGACAGTACTCAAGAGTATAGCAGTAAATAAGAACAGACATACTGATCAATAAAATACAGAAATAAACCCATATGTCTACACCCAATAGATTTTCCACAAGGGTGTCAAGACCATTCAAAGGGAAAAAACAGACTCTTCAACAAATAGTCCTAAAGCAATTGGTAGCTATATGCAAAAGAATGAAGTTGGACCACTACCTCACACCATACACAAAAAATTAACTCAAATGGATCAGTCACCTAAATATAAGAGCTAAAACTACAAAACTCTTAGAAGAAAATACAGTGGTCCTTATGACCTTGGATACTGCAATGGAGTCTTAGATACGACACCAAAAGCAAAAGCAACAATGACCCAAAACAATTGATTTCATCAAACTGATTTCACCCAAATTAATTTCATCAAACTTAAAAACTTCTGTGCATCAAAGGGCATTCCAACAATGTGAAATAACCTAGATAATGTACAGAAAACAGTTGCAGGAGAAAATATTTGCAAATCAATATCTGATAAGAGTCTAGTATTCAGAATACTTTTAAATTTATAACTGAACAACAAACTTACAACTCAACTCAAAAAGTGGGCAAAGGATTTGAATAGATATTTCTCCAAAGAGGATATATAAATGGTCAAAAAGCACATTAAAAGATTCCCAATATCATTAGTCATTAGGAAAATGTAAATAAAAACCACAATGAAACTAACACAACACTGTACATCAACTATGCTGTGCTGTGCTTAGTCACACAGTTGTGTCTTCTCTTTGTGATCCAGGACTGTAACCCACCAGGCTCCTCTGTCCATGGGGATTCTCCAGCCCAGAATACTGGAGTGGGCCACCACGCGCTCCTCGAGGTAAATCAACTATACTCCAATTAAAAATAATAATAATAATAATAATACCATAAAAAAGATACCATATGTTCCCCTCCAAAATTTTGTTTCATATAAATAAAATCATAAATAAATGGATATAATTAGAAAAAAACAGTGAGATACCATTTCACACCCACGAAAATGGCTGTAATTTTTTTAGATGAACAAGTATTGATGAGAAATTTGAACCCTTCCCCCCATATACTGCTGACAGAAATGTGAAGTTGCTGTGAAAATTAGTTTGCTGTTTCCTCAAAAAGTTAAATATAGAATTATCACATGATTCAGCAATTCCATTCCCAGGTATAATTCCCAAAAGAACTGAAAACATATACTCAAATACTTGTTCACACATGTTCATAATACTCACAAGAACTATTCATAAATAGCCAAAACTGCAAACAATCCCGAGTGTCATCAACTGACAAGTGTATAAATAAATTGTGGTATAGACACACAATCAAATATCAGTCATAAAAAGGAATGAAGTGCTGATATGCTACAACTTGGAAGAACCCTGAAAACATTAAGGGAAAGCCTGCTACAAAAGACTACACACTGTATAATTTCATATATATGAAATATCCATGATAGGTAAATCCACAGAGACAAAAGCAGATTAGTGGTTGGCAAGGACAAAGGGGAAGGAAAAAGAGGGAGTGATTGCTTAACAGATATGGAGATTTCTTCTCAGGTAATGAAAATGTTTTAGAACGAGAGAAAAGCTCATTCTAAATGTTACTGAATTGTATACATTAAAGTACTTAATTAGGTATTTTAATGTATACAATTCAATATATTTAAAACTGAACTCTTCAAGCAAATGGAAAAAAAAATACACTGCTGGTATGAATATAAATTAGTACAAGCACTTTGGGAAGTAATTGGACATTATCTAGCAAAGTTAATAATGAACATATCCTATGACTCCTCAACTCCACTCTACTATCTCTCTCAGTTAATGACAATCACTCACATGGTCACCTATACAGATATCCTTGTCTTCTCCCTTACGTACCACATTCAATTCATTTCTACATACTGACTACATGCTAGGAGACACAACAATGAACAAAACACAGTATCTCTGCCCTCACAGAGTTCACAATTTACTGGAAGCAACACAAAATTAAATAATTAAAATACAATGTCTTAAGCACAGTAAGAAGGGAAAAAACAGAATGCAATCAGAGCACATAAAATAAGCGGCTAACACAGGCTTTGGGGACGTTAAAAAAGTTTCCTGGAAGAAGAATATCCAGGCTAAGATCTTAAGGATACGTAAAGAGGAGTCAACCAAGTGAAGAGAGACCAAAAAATTCTAATCTACCATTTAATCCTTCTTTTTCTCTAGTTCAGTTTTAGTAAAACCATCATTCCCTCTTTTTTAATCCCCACAATTACCCATTATACATACACGTCATCATTACTGACTTGCAAAAGTCTCCTAACCAGTATATTCGTTTCAAGTTTCCAAAGTGAACTATGTAAAACACACACACACACACACACTCTGATCATGTCGTTCTCTTCCTTACACCCATCAGTAACTGCTCACCCACAGATTAAAGCCTCCTTGATGTGATCCCTGACAGTCGCATCTCCTGCCTCTTCTCACTTCCTACTTGATGAATCAGCTTGTATTCATCCACATAAATACACTATCTATAAATATCACTCTAATGCTCACTGGCAAGCATTTGCTTTGTATCTATGATACCTTATGTCACTGGCATATAGTGAGTCCTCTATGCATCTGTCTTAAAGATATAAATGAAAAAATTAAATAACAGCAATACTGCAATTTACTAAGCACATATGATATACCAGATGCCACATTAGGTACTGTATAAATATTCACCTCTAATTATCACAACAACCTGGAGAGCTAGGCATCAGTGGCCTCACATTAGGGAAAAGTCCACTAAGGCTCAGGAAAAATTAGGTGTAACAAAGCAATTAAGTAGCAGTTCTAGAAGTGGGAGTCAGATCTGTTGGATTCCAAAACTAGTACTGCTCTATACAGCATCAAACTGCTTCCTAGACTATTCTTAAGCACTGTATCTCTCCAAATATCAATGCATCTTCTTATTTATAAACTACCTACCCCAAGTGCCTGCATGCTCAGTCATGTCTGACTCTATGAGATGCCATGGACGGTAGCCTGCCAGGTTCCTCTGTCCATGGGATTTTCTGGGTAAGACTATAGTGAGTTGCCATTTCCTCCTCCAGGGGATCTTCCTGACCCAGGGATCGAACCTGAATCTTCTGCACCTCTTGCATTGCCAGGTGGACTCCTTACCACTGTGCCACCTGGGAAGCCCACCTACCCCAAAGTGAACATCAATTAGAACTGTCTACTTCTAGTTAAGATGTGCCAAATGTTGCCTTAGGAGTACTAACTCTGTTCCCAAAACAAAGAACTAATAATTATTAATAACCGAATCATTTCAATTTACAAAGTATCTGTCAATCATCCATCTAAAATAAGTAAATTTTTATTTTGTATGACAAGGTTGAAATTCTTCATGTAATATGCATTTTAGTTTCCTTCAGAGTGAAATGAAAACCATAAACAACTTATCACAAATATGTAACTGCCCTCAGGAGGCAGATGATACAAGAAAGACCCACTTTGAATTAGAATGTACATGCTTTATATAACCAAGAGGTTAATATTTGATTTCTCGTGTATCTTCCACCTAACCTTTGCTATAACACACATTGTATAAGCAGACACAGCATGAACTCAGTATTGCACTACGGCCTCCCTATTTATCCAGTCTGCTCCCCACACTTGCACTCTTCTCTGCAACCCACTCCAGTATTCTTGCCTGGAGAATCCCATGGACTGTAGCCTATCAGGCTCCTCTGTCTATGGGGTCTCAAGAACTGGACACAACTTAGCGACTAACCACCACCACTGAAAAATAAAACAGTCTCCAAGGAATTAAGACTCGGCAGGATTAAAAATTCAAACTTTTATTAAAAATAAATAAATAAAAGCTAAGCAATGCTAACAAAGTTTTAAACATTAAATGGACTGAAAGAAAAGTGGGTGGTAAACAAGAAAATTAGCAAATATGCAGCACTTACTATATACCAGGCACTGTACTAGTATCTTCACATAAATGATTTCACTTAATAGGGTATTAACATTGCTTATTAACAGAAAAATACAATTTTCTACCCAATTTTGATAAAATTAGTCCTGAGAGGGAAAGTAACATGTAAGGAGAGTAACCTTACTTGTTGTTCTTCCCTTATTTGTACCATTTTAATGTGCTTTTTCTATTAATCTTTGACAAGCCATGAAATTTTATATTTTCACCATGACCAACCCATGAAACTTACCAACTTTGCCCATGATTCATACCAGGTCATAGTTATAATGTCTGCTATGCATTTTAGCTAAATAAGCATTGATACTTCTCCCTTTGGACAGAATGAAAAATCTGCCTATAATTAAAGCAGGAATTGTTAACTACAAGCAGTTAAAGTTTACAGCATTGTTTGACAGTTGCAAAGATAAGCCAGTAAAAAGCCTGAGATGCTGTGACTACCTGTACTTCCCACACATTTGAACAATAGTGTGATATCTCTTAGCATCATAAAATCAATCTCAGATTAGATAATAAAATATGCACCAGCCTTTTCCCAGAAACTCTGACAAATCACACACAATCCTAAATCTTCATAAATCACGATTAAAGACAAGTATATCATCACCAACACATATATCTTCCCAAGCCTGACCCAGAGACTAATGAGAAAAGGCCTAGACTATCTCATCTGATTAATTAATTCAAAATGTCTGCTGTTATTCAAATGTGAGGCTGGTATTATTTGAATAACACTTGACAGCAGCGCCTGAAGATATCATTTCTGATTTGTGAAGTCGCTGCTGCATAACTGATGATAGTTTATGACAATGTTCCAATGAAGCTGCTTTTCTTGGCACAACTGTGAAAGATTTGCCAAAGAGGTGGTTCTTTTTTTTTTTTTTTTTTGTCAGTAGTTGATGTTGCTAATGTTGTCAAATATTTCCAAAATACATAGTCTCTGGAGTCTTTTTTCCTTAAATATTGCCACAATAGCTACTTTTCTACCTTCCAAGTTTGATTTGTCTGAACACAAAATTGCTTCACATGAGCCCTTTCTCCTTTTTAAGCATCTAAACAGCACCTTCCCAGAATTAACCGAGTCCCTCCAACTAGCTTTTTTTTTTTTTTTTTTTTTAACAAAAATGGATTTTACTACTAATTGGACTGAATAACAGCACCTGACTTTGGGAGATTTCTTTTCCGTACTGAATAGTATTCCTTCCTTATAGAATGTTAGAAGGAAGATCAGAAAATACCTTAAAGGTAATATAGTAAGTTTTTTTCATTGAAAACAAAAAGGTATACTTTTAAAAACCTAAATACTGTTTGACCCTTCAAAAAAAAATTATAGTTCTCCAGTGAAAATATAATTAATGGGGCTAAGAGAACATCAAAATCAACATTATTTATGTTTGAATCCACATTTTACCTTGGGGATCTTTTAACAGTTCATACTACACAGGCAATATCCAGGCATACCATTGGTAGATTCTCCAATTTTCAGGCCTTAGGGTTATTTCTGAGTTCAAATTCACCTTCTCTCCTATTCTATTAAAGAAAATGAAGACTCCTCAGAGATAATATTACTTTGCAATGTGCATTTCCCTACCTTTCAAATTTCTTAGTGCCCTGACACTTAAAGTCAACTTGCTCCTAGAAGGCTTCTCAATCAACAGGTCCCCTCTATTTCCTCTTCTATACATTTCATCTTTCTATACTGTGAAAACAACATTAATGCTTAACCTATGTGAGGGCAATAAGCACAAACTGTACCATTTTGATTAAACCGGCCAATTCTGCTTCTAAAAACACAGTTAGTTAAATATTAAAGCTGAACAAGACCTCAGAAATCACCTACTCCATTCTCATATTCTGTTAATAATCACTCTGTGATTTGCTCAGGAACCCCAGAAAACTTAGGCTAGATCTGTGTAGAAAATTGCGATTCAACCAGTATGCATCTATTGACCTTTCCCTTTTGCTCTTATTTGCGCAGTCAAGACTGAATATAGGGTCCACTTTCTCATGACGAAAACTATCTTACCTTCGAAGAATATTCAAGAGAACATCATACTTGTATAGGCACTTAATAAATACTCCCAGAGGACCATGATAATGACTTAAGGATGCATTCTGCTGCTTTCGGGAGCAGCAAACTAAAAACCTATTTCTTATAACATAATCTCTCCATACAGATATTTTAGTTGAAGATAAAATAATTGACTTCCGGCAAGTTATACTTTTCCACTTTATATAGACTTACAATTCTCAAAAGGTGGCTCGTGAACCCCTGTGATTTCCTAAAAGCATTTCAGAGGCTCACAAATTCAAAATCACTTTTACAGTACTAAGAGATTACTGTCCCTTTTCACTATGTTGACATTTGCACTGGTGCAAGGTGGAACCAAACTGTACTAGCTGTCACTGTATTCTTGACCACCAGGCACTGTAGTTTAAAAAAAAAAGTTTCACTTCAGAATGTCCTTGATGAAACAATAAAAATTATTAATTATACTTGAAGTAAATATTTTTTAAATATTCTGTGTGATAAAATAGAAATTACACTTAAAGCACTTCTGCTGCATACTATGTATGAAGAAAAGCACTTGTATAATTGAGTGGCAAGCTGAACCAGTTGCTTAAAAAAAGAAAAAAAAGAAAAACTATGTTTATTTCAACTTAGATATTTGGCAGATCTTTTTTAACCTGTTACCTCAAGGAAAACAACTACAGTTTTGGTGCCAATTATAAAATTTAAAATTTGGTGAAAAAAATTAGAATTTTGAAACATTTGTGTCACCACTGTGAATGTGACAGCTTACAAGTACTTAAAAACCTTTTCTGAGTTTGGTGGAAATATTAATAAATGGGATTTTTTTATTACATTTGATTTGACTGTATAGTGAGATGTGTTAACTTTTAAGTGTAAGACATGTATAACTCAGTGAACGAGTATTTTTCAAATGACCAGGAGAAGACTTTTGAGAGTCCCTTGGACAGCAGGGACACTGTCAAACCAGTCAATCCTAAAGGAAATCAACCCTGAATATGTAGTGGAAGGATTGATGCTGAAGCTGAAGCTCCAATTACTCTGGTCACCTGATGCAAAGAGCTGACTCACTGGAAAAGAACCTGATGCTGGGAAAGATTGAGGGCAGGAGGAGAAGAGGGTGACAGAAGATGAGACGCTTGGATGTCATCACTGACTCAATGGATATCAGTTTGAGCAAACTCAGGGGGATACTGAAGGACAGGGAAGTATGGTTTGCTGCAGTACATGGGGTTGCAAAGAGTCAGACACAACTTAGCAACTGAACATCAACAAGATACATTACTGCAAAATCATACATGGGTAGCAGAACCAAAGTACAAACTAGATCAAAAGATTTTAGTGAAACTGAGTAGAAAAGTTTATTAACATGTCTTCAGAATCTACATTTGAACTAACTTCTAAGAAACTACCACTTGTTTTATTTTAAACACTATTTCTACTATGACTACCATTTGTGAGTGTGTGTGTATGTGCGTGCGCGTGCACGTTCAGTTGCTTCAGTTGTGTCCAGCTCTCTGCAATCCTATGGACTGTAGTCCGCCAGGCTCCTGTGTCCATAGGGTTCTCCAGGCAAGAATACTGGAGTGGATTGCCATACCCTCCTCCAGGGGATTATCCCCACCCAAGGATCAAACCAGGGTCTCCTGCATCTCCTGCATTGCAGGCATATTCTCTACTGCTGAGCCACTGGGGAAGCCCATGACTACCATTTACTGAATGTGTATTAAGCATATCAATAGTGTATTAAGAAAAAAAAAAGAAAACTACCTCTTGTCAAGTTTTGGTGTAGTATCAAAAAGAATACCTATAATGATCTGACCAGGCTATTAAAATACTCTTCTCTTTTCCAATTATCTGCATGAGGTCAGATACTTCTTCATATATATCAACCATGTGACAACAGACTAGAGCAGAAGCAGATACGGGAATCTAGTTATCTTCTATTAATCCTGACATTAAAGAGACTTACAAAAATGTGAAATAAAACCATCTTTCTCACCATTTTCATTTGTTTCAGAAAATGCTCTTCAGGATAACATGGGAAGAGTTGATAATTATAAAAATGCTATTCAACCATATGATATCACTTATAGGTGGAATCGACACAAATGAACTTGTTTACAAAGCAGAAACTTACTCAACAGACACAGAAAACAAACTTTTGATTACCAAAGAGAAAGGGGGTGGAAGAAGGATAAAATAGGAGTTTGAGCTTAGCAGATACAAACTACTATGTATAAAATGGATAAACAACAAGGTCCTACTTACAACACAGGTAACTAACTGTATTCAATATCCTATAATAAACCACAACAAAAAAGAACATGAAGAATATGTATGTGTGTGTGCTCAGTCATGTCTAATTCTTTGTACCCCATAAACTGTAGCCCACCGGGCTCCTCTGCCCATAGAATTTCCAGGCAAGAATACTGGACGCGGTTGTCATTTCCTACTCCAGCGGAACTTCCCAACCCAGGGATAGAACCTACATCTCTGGCATCTCTTGAATTGGCAGGCAGATTCCTAGGCACTATCCACCTGGGAAGTACATGTATGCATGTATGCTAAGGGCTTCTCTGGCAGCTCAGCTGGTGAAAAATCTGCCTGCAATGCAGGAGACACTGGTTCAATCCTTGGGTCAGGAAGATTCCCTTGAGAAGAGATAGGCTACCCACTCCAGTATTATTGGGTTTCTCTGGTGGCTCAGTGGTGGCTTAGCTGGTAAAGAACCCACCTACAATGTGGGAGACCTGGGTTGGGAAGATACCATGGAGAAGGGAATGACTACTCACTCCAATATTCTGGCCTGGAGAATTCCATGGACGGTATAGTCTACAGGGTCACAAAGGGTCAGACACAACTGAGTGAATTTCACTTTCACTCACTTATGTATGTATACCTGAATCACACAAGATGAGGAACTGACTGTGGCTCAGATCATGAACTCCTTATTGCCAAATACAGACTTAAAATGAAGAAAGTAGGGAAAACCACTAGATCATTCAGGTATGAGCTAAATCAAATCCCTTACGAATATACAGTGAAAGTGAGAAAAAGATTTAAGGGACTAGATCTGATAGAGTGCCTGATGAACTATGGACAGAGGTTCCTAACTTTGTACAGGAGACAGGAATCAAGACTATCCCCAAGAAAAAGGAATGCAAAACAGCAAAATGGCTGTCTGAGGAGGTCTTACAAATAGCTGTGAAAAAAAGAGAAGCGAAAACAAAAGATACACCCATCTGAATGCAGAGTTCCAAAGAATAGCAAGGAGAGATAAGAAAGCCTTCCCCAGCGATCAGTGCAAAGACATAGAGGAAAACAATAGAATGGAAAAGACTAGAGATCTCTTCAAGAAAATTAGAGATACCAAGAGAACATTTCATGCAAAGATGGGCTCAATAAAGGACAGAAATGGTATGGACCAACAGAAGCAGAAGATATTAAGAAAAGGTGGCAAGAACACACAGAAGAGCTGTACAAAAAAGATCTTCACAACCCAGATGATCACAATGGTGTGATCACACACCTAGAGCCAGACAACCTGGAATGTGAAGTCAAGTGGGCCTTAGGAAGCATCATTACGAACAAAGCAAGTGGAGATGATGGAATTCCAGTTGAGTTATTTCAAATCCTAAAATATGATGCTGTGAAAGTGTTGCATTCAATGTGCCACAAGTTTGGAAAAGTCAGCAGTGGCCACAGAACTGGAGAAGGTCAGTTTTCATTCCAATCCCAAAGACAGGCAATGCCAAAGAATGCTCAAACTACCGAACAATTGCACTCATCTTACACACTAGTAAAGTAATGCTCAAAATTCTCCAAGCCAGCCTTCAACAATATATGAACCATGAACTTCAAGATGTTCAAGCTGGTTTTGGAAAAGGCAGAGAAACCACAGATCAAATTGCCAACATCTGCTGGCAAAAGCAAGAAAAAGCAAAAGAGTTCCAGAAAAACATCTATTTCTGCTTTATTGACTATGCCAAAGCCTTTGACTGTGTGGATCACAAGAAACTGTGGAAAATTCTGAAAGAGATAGGAGTACCAGAACAGCTGACCTGCCTCTTGAGAAATCTGTATGCAGGTCAGGAAGCAACAGTTAGAACTGGACATGGAACAATAGACTGTTTCCAAATAGGAAAAGGAGTACGCCAAGGCTGTATATTGTCACCCTGCTTATTTAACTTATATGCAGAGTACATCATGAGAAACGCTGGGCTAGATGAAGCACAAGCTGGAATCAAGAATGCTGGGACAAATATCAATAACTTCAGATAGGCAGATGACACCACCCTTGTGGCAGAAAGTGAAGAACTAAAGAGCCTCTTGATGAAAGTGAAAGAGGAGATTGAAAAAGTTGGCTTAAAGCTCAACATTCAGAAAACTAAGATCATGGCATTCGGTCCCATCACTTCATGGCAAATAGATGGGGAAACAGTGGAAATAGTGGCAGACTTTATTTTGGGGGGCTCCAAAATCACTGTACTCCTTTTCCTATTTGGAACCAGTCTGTTGTTCCATGTCCAGTCCTAACTGTTGCCTCCTGACCTGCATATAGGTTTCTCAAGAGGCAGGTCAGGTGGTCTGGTATTCCCATCTCTTTCAGAATTTTCCACAGTTTCTTGGGATCCACACAGTCAAAGGCTTTGGCATAGTCAATAAAGCAGAAATAGATGTTTTTCTGGAACTCTCTTGCTTTTTCCATGATCCAGCGGATGTTGACAATTTGATCTCTAGTTCCTCTGCCTTTTCTAAAACCAGCTTGAACATCAGGAAGTTCACAGTTCACGTATTGCTGAAGGCAGGCTTGGAGAATTTTGAGCATTACTTTACTAGCGTGTGAGATGAGTGCAACTGTGCAGTAGTTTGAACATTCTTTGGCATTGCCTGTCTTTGGGATTGGAATGAAAACTGACCTTTTCCAGTCCTGTGGCCACTGCTGAGTTTTCCAAATTTGCTGGCATATTGAGTGCAGCACTTTCACAGCATCATCTTTCAGGATTTGAAAGAGCTCAACTGGAATTCCATCACCTCCACTAGCTTTGTTCGTAGTGATGCTTCCTAAGGCCCACTTGACTTCACATTCCAGGATGTCTGGCTCTAGGTCAGTGATCACACCATCGTGATTATCTGGGTCGTGAAGCTCTTTTTTGTACAGTTCTTCTGTGTATTCTTCTGTTAGGTCCATACCATTTCTGTCCTTTATCGAGCCCATTTTTGCATGAAATGTTCCCTTGGTATCTCTAATTTTCTTGAAGAGATCTCTAGTCTTTCCCATTCTGTTGTTTTTCTCTATTTCTTTGCATGAAAGATCATGGAAGATCATGATCACAAAGATCGTGGCATCCAGTCCCATCACTTCATGGGAAATAGATGGGGAAACAGTGCAAACAGTGTCAGACTTTATTTTTTTGGGCTCCAAAATCACTGCAGATGGTGACTGCAGCCATGAAATTAAAAGACGCTTACTCCTTGGAAGGAAAGTTATGACCAACCTAGAAAGCATATTCAAAAGCAGAGACATTACTTAGCCAACACAGGTTCATCTAGTCAAGGCTATGGTTTTTCCTCTGTTCATGTATGGATGTGAGAGTTGGACTGTGAAGAAGGCTGAGCACCGAAGAATTGATGCTTTTGAACTGTGGTGTTGGAGAGGACTCTTGAAGGTCCCTTGGACTGCAAGGAGATCCCACCAGTCCATTCTGAAGGAGATTAGCCCTGGGATTTCTTTGGAAGGAATGATGCTGAAGCTGAAACTCCAGTACTTTGGCCACCTCATGGGAAGAGTTGACTCATTGGAAAAGACTCTGATGCTGGGAGGGATTGGGGGCAGGAGGAGAAGGGGACGACAGAGGATGAGATGGCTGGATGGCATCATTGACTCGATGGACGTGAGTCTGGGTGAACTCTGGGAGTTAGGTGATGGACAGGGAGGCCTGGTGTACCGCGATTCATGGGGTCGCAACAAGTCGGACACAACTGAGCGACTGAACTGAACTGAAAATCACTGTAGATGGTGACTGCAGTCATGAAATTAAAACATTCTTGCTCCTTGAAAGAAAAGCTACAACCAAGCTAGACAGCATATTAAAAAGCAGAGCCATTACTTTGTCAACAAAGGTCCATCTAGTCAAGGCTCTGGTTTTTCCAGTAGTCATGTATGGATATGAGAGTTGGACTATAAATAAAGCTGAGTGCCGAAGAATTCATGCTTTTGAACTGTGGTGTTGGAGAAGACTCTTGAGAGTCCCTCGGACTACAAGGAGATCCAACCAGTCCATCTTAAAGGAGATCAGTCCTGGGTGTTCATTGCAAGGACTGATGTTGAAGCGGAAACTCCAATACTTTGGCCACCTGATGTGAAGAGCTGACCCCTTTGAAAAGACCCTGATGTTGAGAAAGACTGAAGGTGGGAGAAGAAGGGGACAATAGAGGATGAGATGGTTGGATGACATCACTGACTCAGTGGACATGCATTTGAGTAAACGCCGGCAGTTGGTGATGGACAGGGAGGCCTGGCATGCTGCAGTCCATGGGGTTACAAAGGTCAGACACAACTGAGTGACTGAACTGAACTGATACCAGAAATTAACACAACACTGTAAATCAAACATACTTCAATAAAAATTTTTAAATGCTTTTTATGTTAACACAAGTTTATGCTTTGTACATTAATTTAATAATCTTAAATTTTACCTCAATTTCTACAATGATATATATTGATAGACATTAAACCCACATAAACAAAACTTCTGTTAAGAGTATAAAAAGGATCTAAGATCAAAAAGTTTGAGAATCACTGACATATTTTCTTCAAAGTCTTCATAAAGGAAAGTTTAATATATTAAATGCAGTTTCCTACTCAAGACCATCTACTTAATTTATTTATTCTAACAACTGTATGTATTTCAGAGAAATTCCAGCATGTGGCAAAATCTGAATGCCTATAAAGCACCAGGGAGCTAAAGAGGTACCAATAAAGACAAATTCCCTGCCCTACAGGGAGCTCTTATCCTACCTAGGTTGTAAACCAATGCAAGTCAACATATACTAATTGCCAAGTAAGTCCCTCAACAACTCATGTCAGGTTTCCTTCTTTTTTCTTCCCTGTCCTTTTTTTCTAGATCTGCCAGTGCCTGTGTCTCATCGCTAGCTAGCTCCTCCCTTTAATGCAGTTACTTTATTCCATTTTCCAAATTCTTTCCCTTGAATACAGCCAAACATTCACTAGACTCAGAAACTAATTCTACTCTGAATAGTTTGTAGAACCATCGGTAAGAAAGTAAATCCATTAAACTGGTTGTGCTGTGCTTAGTCGCTCAGTAGCGTGTGACTCTTTGTGACCCTATGATTGTAACCCACCAGGCTCCTCTGTCCATGGGGATTCTCCAGGCAAGAATACTGGATTGGGTTGCCATGCCCACCTCCAGGGAATCTTCCCAAACCAGGGATAAAACACAGGTTTCCTGCATTGCAGGGGGATTCTTTGCCATCTGCAGTTACAAATTAGGACAAAATACTGTTTTTTAAAAAAACCTACCTCTACAAAAGCCGTTCTTAAACTTAAAGCCATGGTCTCTATAAACAACTTTCACAGTGTCTATAAACTCCATGAAATTGTATACAAACATCTAGGAAGTGGGTAGCAGATCTATTGCCTTCATCATATTCACTGCCTGCCCTATAGCCTTCTGGATTACCACAAGTGTAGACACTTGTGAAAGGTAGTTATGACAGACATTATTTGATGGAGGAAATTACAGATATTTGAATCATATGACTTTTTAAGAATAAGAACAAAATAGGAATAACATTTTCATCAGTCAAATTGTTGTAAGTTTTCCATGTCTTAATGATTTTATGAAACAAAATATTTGGCAGTTAGTTTTTTACAAATGAAATTTAGACATACCTCAGCTACTACCTAACTCACCACTTATTTCACTAAATTCACTAGTCACCTGAAATAATCTTTTGGTAGAAAGGAGAAAACCCATGACAAAATCACTTCCAATGGCTTTTCACTACAAATATTTAGGGTTTTATTTTTTAACTGTTTCCAACTATTCTGAAGGTTACAGTCAACAAAGGACATGAATACCAAATATGACTTCTCAGATTTTTCCACCTGATGAGCAGCAACAGATCAGTGGCTGATTTAAAACAGGAAGTAAACAGGTCAAAAATGAGTAGTGCAGATAAGTTATAGAATTAAAACTAAGTCCAAAAGGACAAAAAACTATCACAATTAAGTCAATGACAACTTACTATATTCAGTGTTCCCCCATCATGCTAAATTTAAAACTAGCACTCAATTTCAAAAATTCATATTCATGGTACTTTTTTTATTTAACTAATCTTAAGTTAATTGCTGTACTAGTCAAATACAGAGCTTCCAAGGTGGCACAGGGGTAAAGAATCAGCCACCAATGCAGATTGGCGGGTTCAATCCCTGGGTCAGGAAGATCCCCTGGAGAAGTAAATTGCAACCCATTCCAGTATTCTTGGCTGGGAAATCTGACAGAGAGGAGCCTGGTGGGCTACAGTCCACAGAGTCACAAAGAGGTGTACACGACTGAGCCCACACACACAGTCAAATACATATGACCGATCTGTCACCTTTGAAGATATTCATTATTAACTTAAACAGGGATATCTGTACCTTATAGATAGAAAATTCAGCTATAAAACTGTACAGTCTAAAATGAATATAAATCAATCATTATAACAGAAGAACTTATTTGAAAGTCAAAATGAACAAAATATTCTGTGTCAGCAAAACATCCCTTGTCAAAATCTACTCTTTTAAGATTTCACTATAATGTACTAAAACAAATGTCCTTCCCAAGTCTATAGAGGAATAATTTAAAACTACTATTTGGAAACACACAAACATACCCCAGCCATGAAAAGATTATCATAACTGGTTTTAAAGTAAAAACTTCAAAGGTGAATATTCAACTTCAAGCATGTTAACAAGAATTTCACCACAGATTTTTCTTTTAAGCATAAGCATTATCATTAATGATAGTAAAAGAAGTAAAGCAATAAATTATTTTTACATATAATTTTCATATAAATTACTTAAAATCCAAGTAAGCCGCTTTGACAGTTTTATTATATTGTATAAAGCTGTTCTAGTTAAGACAAATTTCTGTATAGAGGAGTGGGAGAACACAGTATCATATTTAATATATTCAGCAGATAAACATCAGATAATATGTGGAGAAGACATACACTTATTTAATTAAAAATAAGGTAAAGAGGGAAAAAATAAAAACAGAGAAGTCCTTCCATTAGGAATGGAAGGACTGTATTTTTCTTTTAGTTTCCATTCTCTAGGAGACAATAAGTTCCTAGAGGGCAGGGCTGGAACCAAGATTGCAGGGAGAAATATCAATAACCTCAGATATGCAGATGACACCACCCTTATGGCAGAAAGTGAAGAGGAACTAAACAGCCTCTTGATGAAAGTGAAAGTGGAGAGTGAAAAAGTGGGCTTAAAGCTCAACATTCAGAAAACGAAGATCATGGCATCCGGTCCCATTACTTCATGGGAAATAAATGGGGAAACAGTGGAAACAGTGTCAGACTTTATTTTTGGGGGCTACAAAATCATTGCAGATGGTGACTGCAGCCATGAAATTAAAAGACGCTTACTCCTTGGAAGGAATGTTATGACCAACCTAGACAGCATATTGAAAAACACAGACATTACTTTGCCAACAAAAGTCTGTCTAGTCAAGGCTATGGTTTTTCCAGTGGTCATGTATGGATGTGAGAGTTGGACTGTGAAGAAGGCTGAGCACCGAAGAATTGATGCTTTTGAACTGTGGTGTTGGAGAAGACTCTTGAGAGTCCCTGGACTGCGAGGAGATCCAACCAGCCCATTCTGAAGGAGATCAGCCCTAGGATTTCTTTGGAAGGAATGATGCTGAAGCTGAAACTCCAGTACTTTGGCCACCTCATGTGAAGAGCTGACTCACTGGAAAAGGCTCTAATGCTGGGAAGGATTGGGGGCAGGAGGAGAAGGGGACGACAGAGGATGAGATGGCTGGATGGCATCATTGACTCAATGGATGTGAGTGTGAGTGGACTCCGGGAGTTGGTGATGGACAGGGAGGCCTGGCGTGCTGCGATTCATGGGGTCGCAACAAGTCGGACACAACTGAGCGACTGAACTGAACTGAACTCCATCCCTAAATTAATCTTTGTAGCATACGACTATCAGTACTAACTGAGCCCAATTCTATCCAAAGATAAACTTTAAAGACCCAGAAAACATTAAAATTTTCAAATTATAGTAAGAGTCCTTCTCAGTGGAGATTAAGTAAAATCATATTAGGTCATAATTTAATACTCCTTCCTACATCTTACAACCCAGATAGCTCATTCTCTTTTTCTCATGGCTTGTTATCTCAATAATTATCTCTAGATTTGTGACTTTGCACAACCTACATGTATTACTTGGAAGTTTAAAAGTAAACAAACAAACAACAAAAAAGGCAGGGATAATTAGGAATGGCAGCACTAGTCCCAAGTTTTAAATACTAAACATATTTTTCACTTGTCTGTTTCTAAGAACGTAACTGTAAGAGATGTGTAATAACACACTAACAATAAAAATTCTTGAATGCAAAAAAAAAAAAAAACACTGTTGAACTGTGGTTCAAAAGGTACAAAAACATTATTTGTACCTATATCCCTTCAATTTGTTTCCTGCCCTTAAATAATGTGCGATCTCAGTTCTTTGGTGACCATAGTATACTATCAAATATCAGAGAGGGTGTGGTATTTTAATTTTTATAAGAACTAATGTCTTTAAAATACCAACAACTTTAAATGATGCCATTTATAACAACCGGTTATTGGTTCAATGTCTATAATGTTTCTGGAGTCTCCATAAAAAAGGTAATTATAGGATTATCAATATAGAAATAAGGTTGCTTTATTTTACTTCATTGATTGGATTTTTAGATAGTTAAAAACTCTGTGGCCTTCACAGTAGTTGTCAAGGATCCTACATGTAGGAAACTGCTGCCGCTGCTAAGTCACATCAGTCATGTCTGACTCTGTGCGACCCCATAGATGCCAACCTACCAGGCTCCCCCAGTCCCTGGGATTCTCCAGGCAAGAACACTGGAATGGGTTAATATCTAGACTACCAGTACAAAGAGAGAAATAGTGACTTTTCCAAATTTCTTTTTAAACTTAATTATATTCTAATGTATAGAGTTCTAAAAACAAAATATAAAAACAGGTCTAAGTCTACTGTAACTGTCCCTGAAAAGCAAACCTTTGCAAATAATCGGCAAAGGCAGCTCGAAGCAATGATCTAAAACTCTAATATCCTACGGTTCCAAGAATCATTTCAGATCTTAAAATAAAAGCTTTACCTATGAAAAATGTACACTGTATTTCTAACTAAAAACTGAAACTTTTTGCAAAACAATATTTTTCTTATAGCATGTAGTTTCCCCCAGAAGGCGATAAACTCTTTATTCTTGCTTTGTGCCTTAAGACATAATCTGCTTTTATCCTTTAGCAAAATATGAACCCGCTACTAGGCTGACAATGCCAAGAACCATGACAAAATGGATTATTAATGAGAAACTGAACTCCAGAACTCTATTAATTTATGTCTTCCTGTCGGATCCAAAAGATATATCAGCCTTCTCACTCAAAAGAAAAAAATGCCAACACTGTACTTTGTTTTAAAGTTCTCCACAGATGAAGAATTCATTATCCAAAGTACAGTTCTGTTATTTCAGGCTTTCTTGTAGAATAAAGAATCTTTATCAAATGGCTAAGAAAGCTGCTGACAAGTGCAAGTACCTTGCAAAATATATTTACGTCAAACATTCACTGAGAAAAACTGGAGGAGGGGCAGAAGAAAGGTGAAAGCCCCAACAACATCCCTGTCCCCATCCTGTCCTAGCAGTCTTTAGAAAACTCAGCCCTTTGATTCCAGTTACGAAATGGTAAGCTGCATTAATACAACTGCATGTTTGTGGGCTTTTTTAATTCCTAATTACACTAATTATTCTGACATAAAGGGAAATGATCTAACAAGCGAAGAGAAGAATGTGTGATTTCTTTATGCATAAACAACAATGTTTAAGTGACATAAAATATCCTTTTAAGCTTTCATAAAAAAATCTAATCTATGCTTATCATAATATTTATGAAATAAAAAAACCAGAGAGGAAAAATTGCTATAATGTACTCTGTGTGACCTCTGCTTTTTACAGAGAATGAAAACAGCCTTTTGCTTTTCAATCCCCATCAAAGTGGAGTAAAAGGAGGGACAGCGTTCCCGTGCTCACTGCCATTAATCATTGCTTTCTTCAAGCAAGTGCGTATTAATTTCTGTCATCCCAAACATCATCGAGTATTGTTACAGCACCGTTCACTCCTCATTCACCACCAGTTGTTACCAGTTTCCCTACACTGAGCAGAGACAGGGTGAATCGTGTGGATTTCAGTGTTAGAGGCCTTTATCCCTGGGGTGCTGACACCAATTAAGCCATTTCAAGAAGAAATGAGAACAGGCCCAACCCTTCCATGTAACAAGAGCTTGCACCTAGCTTTGGCAGGTTGCCATTTTCTCTGGCTTCACACTACAGAAATACTCTTCTCCACACCCTTTTGAATGGTGCAGGCTGTTTACATGTAATCGGTAACAATATCTTTTTGTTCATTTCTTCAGGTTCAAACTTAGAACCCAATATAACCTGACACAAAAGAGTTGGATAATCTAGGTGGTAAACTAGAAAAATGAATGTTATTATCTACAAAATCATTACATTCAGGTTAGGAAATAAAAGCATATATTCCCTTTAATCCTGTGACAAAAAAAAATTTTAAGGCATTTCAAACAATAATTAGATTGTGGAAGCTGCTGCTTTTCTCAGACTGGGTTAATTGAAGATAAAACATTTTATTCCATTAGCTCAATTTGAACATTGCATCTGCTGAGAGAATTCATACACACAGGAATATAAACCAGATACTTCTAGTATTAACAGCAAAGTTTGTGACCAGTTTAAAGAAGCTGATTATCAACATGGTACTGGTATTTGCTTTCTTTCAGAGTCTTTGGTCAGGCATGAAAGGCCATGCTTTTAGGTTACCTCCAAGTCCAAAATAGATCTGCTCAAGTGAGTTTAATTAATATCATTTTTGCATCACTAAATATAGAGATCCATCAAACTCTTTCACAATATTGTTGATTTTTTTTTTTTTTACCTCTTTCGATCTAATCATTCTCCTTGTTTTAGACATTTACATCTGCTTTTAAGTTTTTATGGTTGCCTGTTGGCAGGCAGCAAAGTGGAGCTGTCGATGCTACTGCAGAATAATGCAAGGTTTGTTATGAATTAAATATTAGAAACCTTAACACAGCGGCCAATAAGAATTATTTGCCTTATTAAAGCAGCAGAAGACGCTGATTAAATTTTCATTGCATTGCAGTCTTTTTCCCATTTCTGCTTTCAATTCATCATTCTAATGTATGAAAGGCTCGCCGAATAATGGCAGGGGGACTTAATTTCTAGAATGCAAATATAGCAAAGAAAATACCATAAATACCCACCCAGAAAACATTAAACAGTCAGTTCTAATTAAGTGAATACTAACTAAGTAAATATTCTCTTAAAGGGAAAAAAATAACTCAAACGTCAAGAATTCAAAAAGGAAAGCACAATTACCTATATTACAAATATATACAGATAGACATTGTGAGTGAACTATATTTTTTTGAAAACTGCACTTCTTACAGTCAGTTAACTCCTTTGTAAGCCTTAGAGCACCCTAAAAAAAAAAAAAAAAAAAAAAGGTATATAGTTATGGTTGCACTTCAGCTTTGCTAAGTTTCTGAAAATTTAATAATTTTACAAGAAAAAAAGGACAGGATGGCTAATAAAACAATGTGTAAAGTATACCGATCAGCCAGAAT